>NW_006921797.1:3516549-3533389 GCF_000298275.1 Orycteropus afer afer | reverse complement strand
TTTTGAGCCCGGAAGGGTGGTCAAACTAGCCAATCACAGTATCAGAACTCTAAGCATGTGTGAGAGAGTGGGAACCTCCCAGAACATTGTATTGTGCCACGCCCAACAGAAATAACCCAGGTGGATAGTTCCTCAGTTGCTCATAGAAAATCCCACCTTGAAGTTTACAAAGACTTATGGGTAGAAAAGCCACACTAAGTAATTTACTACACTGCAGTTAGGCACACTTTAGTTTTCAAAGTGCCCTCTTTGTTCTCAAACACTTTAAAGCGGTCTTTTGCAAACGATTTGCCCAATGCAACATGATGTCTAGTTTCTTGACTGCCACTTCCATTGATGTTGATTGCGGATCCATGTAAAATGATAACTTCAAGAAATGCTATGGGATTATACAATTTAATATTTCATTTAACACCTTTGGTTAAAGGTTTAAAAGATCTTTAAATCTGCTTTGTGAGGCAAACCATTCTTTTCAGGGATAGTTCTAATTATAATTTGCTTCCTTGTACTGAACAATTTAGCCATGCCCAAATCAGATATGCTCTCCAGAAGTAGACTGGCCACTGTAGAAGGCAGTTGGAATGTTATAAGTTCTATGCATAATGCAGTTTAAAATTACATTTTCCTTTTTGAAAATAGTTCAGCTTATGTTGAGCTTGTTCATGAAAACATGTTGATCTTTTCAGATAAATTACTTAAATTATACTTCATCTGTTCTCCAATTAAAAAAAAAAAAGATGTTTAAGACTCAAATGTGAGTCTGAAATTTACCTCTAAGTTTAATCTTGTTAGCCTCTAGTCTGTTAAAATAACTTTAAATTTTGATTGTCACTCAGTGTGTTATTTGTTTAACTGAGTCTTTACTTATCTGAAAATTTACATACATACATACATACTGCCATTGAGTTGCTTCTGATTCATAGAGACCCTGTAGGATAGAGTAAAAAAGCCCAATAGGATTTCCAAAGATGTAAACCTTTACGGAAGCAGAAGGCCACATCTTTCTCCTGCAGAGAGGCTTTTGGGTTCCAACTGACTTTTGTTTAGCAGCCAAATGTTTTAACCACTGCACCACCACAGTTTCTTGGAAATTTTGGAAATTTAAACAGCATGCCATTTATACCTTCTTTTGAGTTGATAACCAAAATTGAATTGGTCAAGATTCTATTGCCATATTACTATGGAACACCAGGTATCAGGTAAACAGGGTACATGGTTGTTTAGCTAAATACAATTGAGTAAACTGTACTCTTGTCTAGGCCAGACTTTATTTTTGTAGTCTCAACAATATCTTGAGAGACTCTGTTAAATCTCTTCCTGAAACACAGATACTGTGTCAACTGGAAAGGTCTAAGATAGCTTTTTTTTTTTCTTTTTTTGGTTTTGCTTTAAAAGTAACATGATTCTTCATATGTGTATGTGTGTGTGTGTGTGTGTTTATAGTCTTGCCTAGAATCACAACTTACAGAATTTAGCAAAATGGAGCTGCTTTGTCAAAATGTGTGTGGGTAGAAAATGATGGGACATATACTCTCATTGTTCTCATTCCTCTTAAGCTTTTAAGTAATGGCTGTCCATAGACCTCAAAACTTTGAGGAAAACATTTGATGACAATTGTTTATATCTCCATAATATCTATTGGTAAAGTCAGCTTTGTCATAGGAAATGAGACTACTACCTATAATGTAAACAAAGTGAGCATGTGCTCATGCTTTGAAGTCCACTCTTCTGTTTGAACATTATTTAGAATCCATTTAATAAATGTATCAGATAATGGAATTCTTTAGAGAATTATTCTCAAGCATACTGGACTATATATTCTCCTTTAAAATAAAAACCAAAACCAAACCAAACTCACTGCCGTTGAGTTGATTTTGACTCATAGTGACCCTTCCTTGGGTTTCTGAGATGGTATCTCTATGGAAGTAGATTGCCCAACCTTCCTTCTGAGGAGTGGCTGGTGGGTTTGAACCGCCAGCCTTCTGGTTAGCAGTCAAGTGCCTTAGGCTTGACACCACCAGAGCTTCCCCTTTAAAATAGGAGCACTATAACTAATTCAGAGGACAAATCCTGGTTCCTGTAATACCTTCTTAAACCTTCAGTTAAAATAATTATATATAACCATTACAAGACAAAAATTATAATGGCAATGGAAACTAAAAATAAGAAGAGACTATATGCTATTTTCTTAGGAGAGTTTCCAATGACTCTATAGTTGATGAGAATTCATTGAGAAGCACATTCCAAGACTAGACACATGGTACTCACTGTACCAGAATTGCACAGACAGCTGCATCCCCACTCTCTGCCCCTAACTTTGTGATTCAAGGATTATGTTGATTAAACAATATTGCAATCACCTAAGTCCTGATACACAGACCTTCAATAGAAGATAATTTATACAGGATTCTAATTCCCAAAACATTCAAAAAAGACAATTCTACTGGAACTATTTTTTTATTTGATTAACATTTATATATAAAACCATACAATTGTAAAAACTGAAGAAAAATTTGTAATGATGCATGATGGTGTGATTTAGGCAGTTTGTGACATAACACAGAAGTCCAGTATATTCATACTACTTGTTGTTGTTGTTATGTTCCATCGAATTGGACCCATATGAGTCGGGTTTGACTTGACGGCACATAACAACAACAACAACAACATAGCGACCCCTCCTTGGCTTTCCAAGGCAGTATCACTATAGAAATAGATCGCCCAACCTTCCTTTGGAGGAGTGGCTGGTAGGTTTGAACCTCCAGCCTTCTGGTTAGCAGTCAAGGGCCTTAGGCACTATGCTACCAGAGCTCCCTTCATACTACTAGATTAAAAAAAAAAAAAAAAAATCCTGGATTTTCATGTAAAACCAGGCAAAAGATACACAATCTATTCTTAACCAATTTGAATGATTTACTTTAATTAAAATAAGCTTTCTAAGACACGTTTTTAAATCTCATATATGTATTGCCATATTTTATAATTAATTTCCCATATTTATATATCTTCTATGCTGGATGAGTGATAAGAAAGGTTATATAAGCAGTGTATACTGGTAGATGTATTTTTTTATGTACTTCCCTGGTACAAAGAGAACTACACTACCATTTATCTGACTCTATGCCATAGTTAAGTAGGATGACAATTAAAGAAAAGTTGGTTTTAGTTAAAAGGTCATATATATATATATATATATATATATATATATATATAATCTGTTCCACTAAGATTATACATATGTATACACACACACATACACACAGACACATATGTAAGAATTTGCCAACATACAATAGGCTAAATTTCTCTCTGGATAAGGATAATCTATGTGCTTTATGTTTTGAAAAACAAAGTATCAGTATAGAGAACCCAAGACAAAGTGAATGGTAAAAGACTTACCACACTTTTATGTAGTTAAATTCTCCAAGTATTTCGTTGTTGTTAGATGCTGTTGATTTGATTCCGACTCATAGCTACTCTGTGTACAACAGAATGAAACACTGTCCAGTCCTGTACTAGTCTCACAATCATTACTATATTTGAGCTCATTGTTGAAGCTATTATGTCAATCCATTAATGTAAATACTTAATTTTTGTTGCTATTATTTTTCAGGTAAATAACAAAGAGTATAAAGCTTTGTATGCTGAATTCAAGTCTGAGATTTCTGCTTTTCAATCTTGAGTCTATACCTACTGTGAGCTTATTTTCTCACTCTATCACCTCCCAGGTTCAGCAGTTAGACTTCACCTCCTTAGAAAAAAATATTCACAGCATCACATCACCTTCTGGTTTTATAATCTGACATTGTGTGGTGTGAGTTCTCAGCAGAGCTCTAAGTCCTACAAAATCTTTCTATGAACTCTCAGGGCACATTTGTGTGTGTATGTGTGTGTTGACATAAGTGTGTGAAACAAAAAGAAAAAGATACATTTTTTACTTGTTTCCCAACAGTGTCCCCCTGCTCTTGCCAAGGATTTTGTGATCACATTCTGTCTTAGTTTCCTAGTGCTTCTGTAACACAAATATCACACGTGTGTTGCTTTAAAGAACAGAAATTTATTTTCTTCGAGTTTTGGAGTTGAAAAGTCCAAAAATCAGGGTTTCAGTCAAATGGATTTCTTTCTTGTTGGTAGCCCTGAGTGTTCCTGGATCCTTGGTGTTCCGTGGATTATAGATAATCCTCACATGGTGTCTGTCTTCTCCTGTGTGTGTCTCTGTGTCTATTCTGCTCTTTTTATACTCAGAACTGTTTAGGTTTAGGATTGACCCTACACTAACACAGCTTCATTAACCTAGCAAAGAAAAAAAACATATTTCCAAACAGGATTATATTCACAGATGTAGGGGGTATGATTTTAATACATATTTTTTTTGCAGAAAAAAAATAATCCATAACACATACTAAGAATTGAATTTTGTCAGTATCAAAATCCAAATAATCTTCAATCACATCACAGCCTATGGAGACACAAGGTCTGGACCTTTTATCTTCCCTCCCATCCTTGTTCTTGCTTCTTATTCTAGAGTCCACCCATTTCTTTAACCTTCAGTTTTGTCCTATACCTCTACCCTAACCTTTCAGCTTTAAAATTGTTGACTGAATTTGGTTTGCTCATTTTGACTCTTGGTCCTTCATTAGTTGCTATTATTATCATCATCTTTTATTTATTTAATTTTTTATTGCACTAATGACTATCCTAAATGCTTTACAAGTATTCACTCAATTCTCACAACAATCCAATAAATTAAGTACTGTTACAATTCTTATTTACAGAAATGAAAACTGAGGTACAAAGTGATTAAGTATATACAAGACTAACCAGCTAGTGTCAGATCTAGAATTTGAATCAGGAATTTTGGCTCCAGAGATATGCTTTTAATAACTACGTAATACTGCCTCTCACTTCCTACATTGTTAATGAACTCAAGCATGGCATTGTCATTTCTATGCAGATTCTCATCATTTTTACTGCTTTAATCAATTCTGCTTGTTGATCAGGATTAGATGCCAGTAACATTTCCCCTCATTGCTTCCTTTATTACTCTCTAACTTTTGAGCAATGCAACTGTCAGCAAGTGTTTCAATTCTCTTGGGACACTCTAACAGAAAATACCACAAACGGGTGGCTTGAGCAAACAGAGATTTATTCTCTTACAGTTTAGGAGGCTAGATGTCTGAGTTCAAAGTGTCATCTCTAAGGGCTTGGTGAAAGCCCCTTGACCTTGGGCTTCAGCTTTGCCTCTTGCTCCTGACCCACTGAACCTGGAGGCTTCTCAACTCAGGCAGCTGCTGGCTGCTGAGGCTGACAAACCCAAGGTCAACAAATAAAATGACACAGTCCAAAATTACCAAATGACATAGCAGGCCACTAGTTCAAGCCTAGAGGTAGTCCCAAGATCAGTAAAAAACTTGGCAGGCCGCCGAATGAAGACTTGGCTACGTGCAGGGGCCAGCATGCCTAAAAGCTCAGAGACCTTACTCAAGATTTTGTCATATATACTGGAAGCAGACCACATTCCTAAGGCAGCTATTCAAATGTTCCAGTATATTCCACCGTGGAGTTGATTACCAATCTAATCATGGCGAATAACTACATCCAGCTACCCAGCCACTCAAAACCAGGACCAGCCAAGTTGACACACAACCTTAACTACCACAGCAGGACATATGAAAAATTTTTGATGCTCTACCTTTAGCAGTTATATTGATAGCTGAAACTACCTTATCATGTCTCATAACCGATTTTGTGATTTACTGATCATTTTGTTTTTATCTCAAAGTTCTGAAGACTGCTTCCAAAACAGCATTAATATTTATTTTTAACCAAACTTTGTTTCCACCCCATTAATTGTGAATTTTTATCAAATTAATACTTTATTTTTTATGTGTTTATGTGCAATGCTGCCTCTCCTTTTATCTCTAGTCTTTCTGACTGATCTCAAATGTTCAGTCATGGCTTAAACTAAGATTGGTATTCCTGACATTCTAAAATCTTTACTTATGGCTCCACTATGACTCCCCAGTCCTTTGTCATATGCAAGTGACTCCTGGACATCTCTATCCTCAGACACATTAGCTGCAACATCCTATCCACACCTCTACTTGTAATCTCTCCTCCATAACTGCTCCTTCTCTTTTATCTCCAGCTTACTTTCTAGACAGTTGTCCCAGCTAGAAATACTGGTTCCATTTCTTTGCTCATTTTCAAGTAAAATGCATTAATAATACTTGTTTGTAATCATCACAGCCATTTTGATTTCTCACATGCTATCATTTAATGAAGCAGGGTTCTGTCCTCATCACTGAAAGTGACATTGCACAGTAAATATTACCAATGATTCCCATATTGCTCAATCCAGCGGTCACTTTTCTGCTCTTTTCTTACTTCATCAGCTTAGGCACATTTGATACAGCTCTTCACTTCTTTCTTCTTAGCTCTTACGATACCACATACTACTGGATTTTCTATATCCATATTGCTTGCTTGTCTTCAGGGTTTTGTAGCTGTCTAAAATGCCTTAAAGTCAAGTCATCTATTTCTGCCAAAACAAATTGTTGTTGTTGTTGTTTTGCCGTCGAGTGCCCTGACTCATAGCGACCCCTCCTTGGGTTTCCGAGGTAGTATCACTATGGAAGTAGGATTGCCCAACCTTCCTTCCGAGGAGTGGCTGGTGGGTTGCCAAAACAAATTAACACAAACAAATTTATTATCTTAATCTTCTGTGGGTCAGAAGTCTGATGTAATTATCACTTAACTAAAATCAACATCAAGGTGTTTTCTGGAGCAATTTCCTTCTATTTTCCAGGTTTTTTGAGCTCATTCACATTCCTTGGCTCATGGCCCCCTTTCTTCAGCTTCAAAGTTGGAAGTGTGAGCTCTCTCTCTCTGAAACTATTTTCATAGTCATATCTTCTCTGACTATGTCCAAGAAAGTTTCTCACTTAAAAGGACTTGGGTGATTAGATTGGACCCACCTAGATAATACAGAATAACTTCCTTATGTCAAGATCCTTAATTTATCACATTTGTAAAGTCCCTTTGCTTTAAAAGTGACATATTCACAGCTTCTGTGGATTATGAAGTAGACATTTTGGGGGTGCTATTTTACCTACCATGTTACTCATCTTCCCATCTCTCTGGATCCCACAGCTTCAAATGCTGTCTCTCTGGTGGTAACACCACATCTACATTTCCAGTCCTGTTGTTGTTGTTGTTGTTTGCCGTCGAGTCAGCCCCGACTCCTAGCGACCCCTCCTTGGGTTTCCGAGGCAGTATCACTAAGGAAGTAGGGTTGCCCAACCTTCCTTCCGAGGAGTGGCTGGTGGGATTGAACCGCCTGCCTTCTGGTTAGTAGTCAAGTGCCTTAGCCACTATGCTACCAGAGCTCCTTAGTTGAAATCCAACTCATATGTTCAAACGTCTACTTAATTTACATTTTTCTTTACCATTTTTCTCCAAATATTCATTATCTAAGCAAATGGACCATCACACTTCCTAAAGATTAAGAAAAAAATTCACTCCAGATTCTTATCAGTACTGGATATTGTTGGTCTTTTTAAGTTTTAGCCATTTTAGTGGTTTCCCATCACACTTTTTAGTTGCATTTTCTTGATGAATAATGATGTTGAGTATCTTTTCATGTGTTTTTTGCTCATTTGCAATTGCTTATTGCATATGAGCAAAAAGCACATGAAAAAATGTTATAGACTTTTTCCTTTTAAAAAATTAGATTTTTTTCCTTCCAATTATTGCATCTAAGACTTACTTAAATGTTCTATGTATGAATCCTTTGCATATATACATCCTGCAAATATGTTCTCCTTTTAATTTTAACAATGGCTTTTAAAGAGTAGATAGTTTTAATTTTAATGAAGTTCAAACTATGTTTGTTTGTTTGTTTATGGTTAGTACTTTCTGTCTTATGAAATCTTTGTCTATTCAAGGTTACAGAGTTTCTCCTGTTTTCTCCCAGAAATTGTATCCCCTGTTAGATGTTTATATCGATGATTTATTTCAAGTTGATTTTTGTTCATGATGTGAGCTAACTATTGATGTTCATATTTTTATATGAATATTCAGTATTTCCAGCATTATTTTTGAGAGGTTTTTCCCTCATGGAATTACATTTGCACTTTTACCAAAATCTACTCACACAATTTATGTGGGTCTATCTCTGGGCTTTCTCTTCTGTTTTATTACTGTCAATGTCTATCTACATAATGATAGAGATTGGAGTTTGTGTGTTTGTTTGTTTACTTATTGGGTTTTATTTGTTGTTGTTGTTTGATTATTTATTTACCTTTACTTCTGTATTATTTGTATCCTCTACTAAAGCTCACATTGTATGAGAGCAGGGACTTTACCTGCCTTGTTCCCCCATTTTACCTCAAACATTGAAAAAAAAAAAAAAAACAACTTCCAAACAGTCTCAGCAAGGTAATGAATCCAAAGCAAAGCAAAATCTGACTCTAAAACATCAGAAAACAAAATTAAGTCTCTTAAAATGGGGGAAAAGAGATTATTTCATTTCATATAGCAAGACTTCCTCAAATTTCTTTTGAAACATCTTACTCTGTAAAATGAACTCTGGTGTACCTTTTCTTTCCTCTCCTACTAGCTATTTGTTTCTCTTGTTCTCCTCATTCTTTTCCCTGATTTCTTTGCTCGCCCTTCTCCTCATGTGATCACAGGAATGATAGCTCTATTTATCTGCTCTTGATTTCTGCCTTATTTCTCTTCTTTTCTAATCCTCATTAGCCCAACAAAGTATAATATTGACAAAGCCATAAAAAGGTTTTTTCTCTTTTAAAAGGTGGGAAGGTGAAAAAGGAGGAGAGGAGGATTACTTTTTCTTCCATTTTTCTTCATTTGAACAATAAATTTGTATGTCCGTTTCAGAAGTAATAGCACACAGAGAGCATGAGGCATCGAAGAGTATCAGCAGATGATGAAAGAGGAACCTGCAGACCAGAACCAGAGAGATATTTGCCCCAGCACATGATCGATAACCTCAGGGGATAAAATGGGAAGTTAACGTCTGAAATACACTCTTCATTATTTGTAGTTTGTTTTAAAATATAAATTCACTTTGCCCATGATCAGGGCAAAGTAATCTGAGTTGGGTTGAGAGAGAAAGAGAGAGAGAGAAGAAAGAAAGAAAAGAAAAGAAAGAAAGAAAAAGACAATAAAATCAAACAATATGAATGCTTTATGATGCTCTACCCACATCTTTAATGACAGGGCCTCTGTTACCCTCTAAGTCTTCCCATTTATTTTGCAGAAATACCAGTGGTTGTCTCATTTGCTTGACTCACAGGTCCAGTCCTCAAAGATATGTTCTTTTCTTCTTCTGCTGTGTCAGCTCTGGATTCTGCTAGAAGATGGCTGTTGCCATTGAATCCTTTTTTTTTTTTTTTGTAATTTTTATTGTGATTTGGGTGAAAGTTTACCGAGCAAATTCATCTTCCATACAGCAAGTCATACACATTTTGTTTCATGGCACGGACTGCAATACTCCACAATGTAATAGCTCTCTTCCCACTTCCGCCCTGTAGTTACCTCTTCCCTACATCCTTCCCTGTCATGCACTCCCACCCCCCATGCTCCCAAGCTGTCTCCCTGTGCATATGCTGTCTTTCTGTTCTCCCATGATTGATCGCTCCAAGTAGTGTATCTATGTGATGGAAATGTTCAGACCATATGCCTGTCTATTATCTGGCTGGAAGCCACAGGAGTGAGTTCAATTCCAGACCTGAAGGGCAGCTAGGGGCCGAGTCTCAGGGGTTTCACCAGGCTCTTTCACACCAGCAAACCTAGTCTTTTTTTTTTTTTTTATGATTTTGAGTTTTGTTCCACATTGTTCTCCTATTCTGTCCAGGATCTCCTACCCAAATGTTTGGCCATAGCTACTACCATTACTGTTCACACCATTTTCCACTGAAGCTTGTAAAAACCATGCTATGCTAACACCATTCTGTGAGGAAGTTGTTCTGCTCTGCCAAAAAAAAAGACTGTGCTGCTGGAGCATTAGTTCTGCTGATGTGGCATGATCTATCTGCATTCTACGCTAAACTAGGAAGAGCACTTCTCCTTACCTGTGGTTTATCCTCCTGTATATGGGTCCTAAAGCAGTGGTGTCCTATAGTCCCAATTTCTTATAAAAACAGCTCTTTCTGCCTGACTTGAGGCTTCCTTTCCCCAGATAGGACTTCTTTACTCAAATCTGAGAAACAGATGATATCCTCCACTTAAAGTTACTCCTTCCAAGATGGAAGCACTGTGAATAGACCATATGCATGTGTCTGAGTCCTTCTTTCCTCAGGAAGAGTTCTTTACCAAAAGAAAAAACCAAAGCACCAAGGGCCTTCCCCAGTCCCTTTCCATTCATACCCAGCCATCCTGGCTCATATTTAACTATTCAAAAACTGCATGTAATTCACATTCTGTTATGTGGGATCTTGTACTACCAATTAATCCCATTTTATTTTATGTAAAATATTGAGTTAAAGAATAATTTGTGGTATTCTTTTGGGTAGATACTTGCTTTACATGAACTTTAAATGGCAACTGTACATACAACTCTGGTCCTAAATTGGTTATACTGAGTAAAGAGCACCTAGTAAAGAGCACTGTTAGCAGCCTCCCTCCTTCCCTCCCTCCCTTCCTTCTATCCTTCCTTCTTTTCTTTCTTTTTTTTTTTTTTTCTCTCTTCTCTGGATAAGTAGTTTCTTGAAGGCAGCAGACTTTCACATTAGCCGTGTCAGCCATATGAATGGCTAATATGGTTGCCTCAATATGTAGTCATCTACCACCCTGTGAGTTGCTTTTTCCTTGGCTGGTGATGGATATGTCCCATATGCTAGAATCTGTAGGTCTATGGTGATGTTAAAGGAAGTCAGTTTTTTTTCTAAGGTTGACCATTACCTTTTATGATGTGCTTCTCAACCATATAATAATGTTTTTCTAATCCTCTCTTCCTGTGAAATTTTAATACCACAGATATGTTGTGTATTTGTTAGTGCACTGAGGCTCTTCAGTCATCATGATAGCTAATATTCTTTCACCAACATCTTCCTTTGGGGACTACATCAATCCCCATTGAATATGTATGATCTGTGACAAGAATTGCATGAGAGCTAGGCAGCTCCCATGATGCCAAGGATCCCTTTTCCTCTTTTTCTCTTTGGATGAATCTTCATTTAATAGAAATATTAAAGACATGAGAGTCAGAGAGCTGAGGTCCTTGTTTTGCCATCCCTAGCTCTGTGATCTTGAGAAAACATCTCTGAGTCTCAATTTCATAAATGGTGAAATTTAAGGAAGTATATTTTGCTTACAAGGCTGCTCAGGTTTAATTTTTAAAATTGCTGTATAATTCTTAGCATGTGCCTCCCACACACAGTTATTTCCCTGGAAATTACTTTAGGTTATATTTGTCCACTCATCAGTTTTTTGATACCAGTTAACCCTCTATCTTCTTGGGATACTATTCTACCTAAATTATTTCATACATTGTCTATTAAATTCATCTTCATAAAAGACTGCAACTTAATATAGACATTTTCTAAGCTGGTTTACTTTCCTTTATATGAAAGGGAAAACATCTTATATTTACAGCTCACAGAATCTGAATCACTTCAGGTGGGAAATCAAATACAACACATACTCTATGGGTTAAAGAAACAGTTCCCATGGTATTTATGCTTCCTAGATCTCAAATTGAAAAATAACCTTTTGGTTTCCAGTAGAATTTCTGAAGTGTGCTTTACTAAAATCTATATTTGAAATAACTATTCACCAAAAACTCTTAGGTGTATGGCTTTTAAACCTCCTCAATTCTTTGTACTCAAATTGTGACCGACCAACCACTAGCTTCAGCACCCCTGGGAGTCTGTTGGAAATGCAGACTCTCAAGCTACACCCAAGACCCACTGAATCAGGGTCTTCATCTTAATAAGACTGATCTGTATGCTGATCTGTATGCCTGTTAAATTTTGAGAAGCATTTGCATAATCACTTTTCTTCCTCTAACTGCATCCAATGATTATTAACATTCTAATAATCTATAATTAAGGTTTGTAAACACTATTATTACCTATTAACAATATTAACTCAATATTAAACCTGGCCTTCTTCAGTAAGCATAGTATCATATACTGACCACACCGATAGAGTATTTTCCAAGCTTAATTGTTTGTGACTTGACTGGGAAGCCTGCCAACATTGCAGAATATAGGAGACTATCCACAGAGACTAGAATTCATTAGGTGTAAGATGATGTCCAAGAATCTGATTTTTCCACAAACATTTAAGGTTTTTCTTAGTCATGTGGTCTGTGACAGTTAAAGCTGTGTGGCAACTTGCCTGGGCTATGTATGATTCTCAGTTGTTTGACAGTTCAGATGTAGTCATCCTCCATTTTGTGACTGAATGTAATGTAATCACCTCCATGATGAGATATATTATCAGCATCCAATCAGTTGAAAGGGAGTTTCCTCAGGGGTTTGGCTGTATCCGATATATATGGAGGTTCTGCCAAAGCTTTCTGACTTTTTGCTTGCTCTGGATCCTGCATCAAGCTTGTCATCATCTGTCTCCAGTTATTGAGACTTGAGCCCGTGGCCTGCCATATTGCCTGCACATCGTGGGATTCATTAGCCTCTGTAGCCTATGAGTCAACAGCCTGCTGTCTTACTTGCTGCTAAAAGGGAAGGGAGGACACATCTTCTGACCTCCTCCAACCCCAAAAGAGGAAGACAGAATCACTATGAGTAACCCAAGGCCTATTCCCACAAGGTCAGACATCCTGTCTCCCTCCAGCCCTTTCACCAACTGTTCCTCCCAAAGTACCCACCACCTATCTCCTGGGTTTGATAATTCATTGCAGTGGCCATACAGAACTCACAGATTATGGGGTTTATTAAGGAAGCACCAGGTTACAATTCAAGTTCAGGAAAAATGCTCAGTCTCTCTCAGCCTACTGTCTCTCAACCTGTAACAGTCTCTCACAGTCTCTCTCCCAGCAGTGTGTGTCCCTCGGTATCTCACTTAGCAATGTTTGTCTTTTGCGTCTCTTTCCAAGAAGCACGTGTCTCTTGGGAGTGCATGTCTCTTTCAGCAGCATGTCCCACTCTGCCAGCAGTCAGAGATAACTCTGCCTCTAGGAGGCCTCCTTTTGAGTCTGGCAGAGTGGCCAAACTAGCTAATCATAACATCAGAATTCTAAGCACCTGAGATAGAGAGCGAACCTCCCAGAACATTGCTTGCTCATAGCAAATTCCACTACAGAGTTTACAAAGACTTATGGCTAAAAAAGCCATACCAGGTAATTTACTACACCGCACTTGCCAATCTTGAGTTCATCAGCCCCTGCAGCTACAAGAGTCAGGAGAAGCCTCCAACCTGACATCTGACCCAAACACTTGAGACTTACCAGCCTCTACAATCACATGAGCCATTTCCTTGAGATCAATCTCTCTCTCTCTCTGTGTGTGTCTCTGTCTCTCCGCCTCTCTCTGTGCATGTGTGTGTGTGTATGGCAGATCCTCAACAAGGTGGATTGACACATCACAGTGACTGTGACGATAGACTCAAGCATAGCAAGGATTGTGAAGATGGCACAGAATCAGGCAGTGTTTCATTCTTTTGCACTTAGGGTCACTATAAGTTGGAGCTGATTTGATGGCACTAACAACAACAATATATACATACATAAGCTTCACTGGTTTTGCTTCTCTAAAGAACCTAGCCCAAGATATAATCCATACCATAAGGTGTGAAAAACGTTATTAGATTGTAACACTCTAAAATTGAAATTTCCTACTCTTTCCTATATCTTTAGTCATGTTCAATTGTTATAGCTTTATGATCTCTACAGAGGTATACACTAGGTGTGAGGAGAGCCCAAGCAACATACACAAAGTCTTGCCTTCTTGGAAAGCTCCCTGTGCTTGATATGAACTCATTCTCTTCTTCTGATGTTGTCACTCCGCTCTAGAAAAGAACACGTGAGCGTAGCCGAAGTTACAGAGAGTGTATTGTGGTCATGATTAAGGAAGAGGAACAATTTTCATTACCTTGTACCTCTTTAGAAGCCCTGATGATGCAGTGGTTAAGGGCTTAGCTGTTAATTGGAAGGTCAGCAGTTCAAACGCCAAGCTGTTCCATGGAAGAGATATCTGTCAATCTGCTTCTGTAAAGATACACAGCCTTAGAAGTCCTGTGGGGCAGATTGTTTGTCCTATACGATCATGATGAGTTGGAAAAGACTAAGTAGTGATAGGTTTATTATGATAAAAACTCTTAGCTACTGAAGAATAGAACTGGTGTTCTTCCTCAATTTGATTTATTAAAAAAAAAGAAAAAAAAAAAACTTTTGTAAAACCTGTAGCTAGCTGAAGGAGCTCTGGTGGCGCAATGCCTAACGAATTTGACTGCTAACCAGAAGGTTGGTGATTCAAACCCATCAGCTACTCCAAGGAAAATTGTGGGGCAAACTACTTCTGTAAAGATTTACCACCTTGGAGAACTAATAGGGGTTTCTATGAGTCAGAATCAACTCAATCAATGGCAATGGGTTTGGTTTTGGGTAGCTAGCTGATATTAAGGAGTCTTGGTGCCCAAAAGTTACATGAATGGCTGCTAACTGAAAGGTCAGCAGTTCAAACCCACAAAAGGCTCCATAGGAGAAAAGACCTGGTAATCTGCTCCCATTAGGATTGCAGCCTAGGGGACCTTATTGGCCAGTTCTACTCTGTCCCGTAGGGTCACAGTAAGTCAGAATCCACTTGACAGGAATGGATTTTTAGTCTCTGTTTAATAAATGAGGACTATAAAGCCCACTAATATTTATTATAGTATCTATAAGTCCTTTTCTAAGTGTGAAGGAAGAAGAGAGAGTTAAAAAAAAAAAAAAAAAGCACAGAGTCATCACAATGCTTTGAGGATAATTTGAAAGTAGTTCTCAACATAGTGGTAAACATTATTTTCCTCATATTGGACAGTAAGTGGTTAACTCATAACCATAGATTCTGCTTGTCTTCTAATGTGATATACAAATCAGAAAACACATTAATAAGTATATACAGTGAAACCTGTGTGAGCCAGAATTCAACAGGATTGCCTTGTTTCTCCAGGTCTTGCAAGTTTTGAGAAGAAGATTGCCTTTGAGAGGGTGCAATGTTACCATTTTTGTATTGCTGGTGTTAGTGGAAAACATTTAACTTTTTTTCTGACAGGTTTCTGCTTTAGTCAGTTTCTGGATTTTTCAGGTTTTATTGTAATATAAAATTTTAAAGATAGCAGATGAACTTTCCTATCTTGTTTGAGAAAAAGATACTGCATAATCATCTTACACTAATGTCTCCTTCAGAAAGACTAAGTGTAATTAAGAGAGGTTGTTACTTGAGATGGAGATAGGAGAATAAGAGAGGTTGGTGTTATATAAGTATGTATTACATGAAAGGACTACACAATAACCCTGTATATTCAACATAACATAAAAAGGTCTTTACGTATGATGGGAGAGAGTTTGGTCAAGTAAGAGAGCTTGGTTACAGGAATATTTGACATTGAACCATGACAAACTTGCTTCTTGGCAGCAAGTATTGCAAATTTGTTATTAGATAAAGTTCCTATTGGGGAGTCTTAGATCCCAGGATTCTTTTCAGCACAATATTTAATCAGTACAAATTATGAAAATAAGAGTGACTTTCAAATATCTGTCTCTCTTGTAGAAGGAAGTGAAGGTACCTCTAAAATCCCTTCTCTATCTCAATCTGGTTTGATTCACGAGGTTCTGTGGGGGCATTTCTATTTTATAGGAAATATGGTAGCAAATAAAGAAGGTATTACAACAACACAAGAAGTAGTGTAGGGGCAGAGTCAAAAAGGAATCAGATGAACTATATAAGAACAGACTGAAGAAGGATGCTAGAAGCTCAGAGAAGGGATTTTTTTTCATCGTTAGTTGTTGGAAAGCAGGTGAAAACCCTCCTTTGCTTCATCCCAATTTCCGAGGTTCTGTCCTTGTCAGAAAAGCTTGGTTACTTTTCCTATAAAGTGATGATTATAAAGAGTAAGATTATTGGCAATACATTCAAAGGATTGTAACAGTTTCCCTCAATCCTTATGAAGTGTTTAGTAAAAATTATATGAAATCCTGGGAAAGTGATTTGGTTGATATTTCCTAGGTTCAACTTCGTCAAAAGTTTTGGACTAACTTTAAAGGAATTATCTTATGTTGGCTAAGCAGATAGTGTTTATCTATTTTTTTTTTCAGTATACATTTATTACTCACATCTGCCTTTTGGATTATTAAGACACTATGATTTCTACCTTGCAAGAAACTCTTTATGACAACATGGATGTTTACAGTTACAATAACAATGGAGCTCGTAACATTAAGATCTGCCCAGGCCTCCCAGCTGCCCTTGAACCATAGTTGTCCAGATGCCTTATAGATCAATTCCCACTCAGTTAGATCCCATCTGTGGATAGCAGGTCTCTATGAGTCACACAAATTACAGTAATGAATATCTGTTGGACCAAGAAATAAGATTAAGCCTTTTTTTTTTTTTAAGCCTATCAGTAAGGTGTGGATTTGGGGAAGCCTGGATAGGAGAATCTGAAGTTGAGCTTCTAGTTAAATTATATTTGTTCAGAAGTTTCTTAAAAATTAGAGTGCAGAAGGCAGGGCAAGATGGCGGACTAGGCAGAAGGATTGCACAGACCCTCTTCAACAAAGAAAAGGGAAACCAATTTAACACAGACACAGAAGATAATCTTGTTCCCCTGAGCCTTGAAGGAAAGGATGCAGAATTGGACTAAACCCCAACTA
>NW_006921797.1:3502423-3503073 GCF_000298275.1 Orycteropus afer afer | reverse complement strand
TAATTAAATAGGAAAAAAAAAATTAGAGTGCACTACTGGGTGGATTTAAGAACAGAAGTAAGATAAGATTGGAACAAAGCATGAGATTGAGAGTTAAGGAGAAATTTAGGATACTTTGCAAATTGTGCACAAAAAGCAGCTTTGCAAAAGTAGATAGAGTTTCTCCTACAGTACTTGGCATTCTTCCAAACCCAGAGGCAAAGTTTCTTTGAATTTCAAGTGAGAGGGTTGTTTAGAGATATGGTTGCAATGCACCTCAAGGAAAAAGAAAAGTTTTCAAACAAAGGGTAAGATGGTTCTGGACTATAAGTGAGCATTTTGAAACTCAGGCAGGCTGGAACATTCAATGGTCCAACCTAAGGACTGGAACCTGCAGGTGAGGACAATTAAACAGTTCTTGGAGGTATGGAAAGAGAAGCTAAGCTAAGACCAGGGGTAGCAACCGAGTCTGTAGGAGACCTTATGAACTATAAAGAAACTGAGAATGACAAGTTTGTTATAAAGTAAGCAACATTGCAATAGTTCTGTTTGAGTATTCAAATGCTATTAAATTCATGGGGTACTGCGGTGTAGTAAATTACTTAGTGTGGCTTTTCTACCCATAAGTCTTTGTAAACTCCAAGGTGGGAATTGCTATTAGCAACTGAGGA
>NW_006921797.1:3460641-3501973 GCF_000298275.1 Orycteropus afer afer | reverse complement strand
ACCCAGGAGAGAGGTGGTGGGTGCTCTGGGAGGAACGGTTGGAGAAAGGACTGGAGGGAGGCAACATGTCTGGCCTGGCAGTAATAGGCCTTGGGTTACTGCTGGTAACCCTGTCTTCCCTTTGTGGAATTAGAGGAGGTCAGAACATGTGGCCTCCTTGCCCTTTTTGCAGGTACTGTATACAATGTGCAAATATTGCGTGTCATTATTTAAATCTGATAACACTATATTTAAATACTAGTTGTCTGAAGGAAGATCAGCAGTAAATACTTAACATGTATTTAAAAAAAATAATGAAAAATATTGGGAAATTTCCATTAAAATTAAAGAACTAGGGAAAGCCCTAGAATACTTCCATAAAAAGAGACGAGGAAGCATATATATACCTTATCAATCAATACCACACTGTCAACATAGGAGTAATAGCATACTCATCTTTCTATCCTTGCTGCCTAGTGCAATGTGTGGTGTATAGTTTTGTTTTGTTTTGAGTGTTTTTTTTAAATTTTTATTTTTTCCAGTGATTTGTCTGTGTGCCCCAGGGTGCAGTAGCTTAATACTTTCTTGCCAATGTTAAACCGGAATTTTAATGTAAAAGCCTTTAAATCATTCTTTGCATTCCCAATGAAAAGACAACATTTAAGTGGGAAAACTATAAGTGAAATAAAAATGAAAGTAGAGTGTTGTTGTTGTTGTTAAGTGACATCGAGTCAGCTCTAATTCATAGCGACCCTGAGTACAACAGTACGAAAGATTGCCCAGTTTTGCACCAGCCTCACAATCCCTACTATACCTGAGCCCATCTTGCAGCCACTGTGTCAATCCATCTCGATGAGGTCCTTCTCCTTTTCTGTTGACTCTCCACTTTACCCAGCATGGTATCCTTCTCCAGGGAATGGTAAAATACAAATGAAACATCAATATCAAACAGGAATAAGTTTCTGGACAAAAAAAAACAATAGTAGTAGACACATTGCATACCTAATTAAACATGATATTTAAAATTGGGGCAATAGGTTGAATTGAAACATTGATGCTCAGCAAGGAGAATATATTTGCATGCAGAAATCAGGGTTGTCATCAGCTGCTGTTGTAGTTTCAGTAAGTCTTCAAATTTCCGTCTTTTCCCTTTGTACTTTTCCATTACATACAGCACATTATAACCAGATCAGTGGGGCAGCTAACAGAGCAGAATTTATATTTCAAAATGAAAGTTGATAGTTAATAGCCTAGCAGCATAATGAGCCACATTTCTGGTGTAGAGTCCAAGGTTATACAGACTGTTCAAGTCTAAACAGTGACCCTCCCAAGCCTGATGATTTCCTCAATAATCCCAGATGGCCTGTTCTATGTGAGGCCTAGTAAATCAACCCCAGCTCTAACCCTGGTGCTGGGAACAGAGAGAAGCAGCAATGTCGAATTTTCTCCCTGACACTGAAGGAGGCACTGTGTTCTCAATTTAGTTCACAGTATGATTCCATTCATGAGAGAGTTAAGGACATTTAAATCACTTTTTCTTCTTATTAGCATTCTTAAATCCAATCTGTATTTTACAATTTCACTTTTTACATGAGAACAGATAATTTGTGTTTTCTTGAATGAGGATGAGAATTATAGTACTTGGGCATAAAATTCCTTGTAATGATAATAGCTCATGTTTATTAGGGGCTTTCTGTGAACAAGACTTTAGGTTAAGATCCTTTCATTCATTGTGTCATTTAATCCTAATATAATTCCAATGACTCAAATACTATTATAATTCTCATATTAATGATAAAGTAGCTGAGGTTTATAAAGTTTGCATAACTTGCTCCTTTAGTAGAGCTGAGATTTGAACCCAAATCATGTCTGATGGCAAACCTCATGCTTTTTACCATAATGTTTGCTTCCCTTCAAAATGTAATGAAGCAAGAGAGACCTAGCATTTGTTATTAGAGTCTCAGTACATAATACTTACATGCCTCCTGTTAGTATAACAAGCTTCTTCTAGAATTCAGCGAAACTAAGAATTATCTTGCAGAATACCCTCAGCTTCCATATAAAAGGAAAGATCAGGAGATGAATATTCTTAAGTGGAAATGATTGTCTTCTTTGCCTCTCATCATCTGACCTACTTTTCCAGGCTTAGTCAAATACCATGTTTTCTAAATCAGCTTTTCCAGATCTCACCTCATCCTGCCCTCACAAAGCCAATAATAAGTACACTTTCCCATGAATTTCCCACCGTGCTTTGTACATATCATTTCATCCTGTCCTCTGCAGTTCTCTACACATTTCTAGAGGGCAAAGTCTAGTTATTATTTATATCTTTTTTATCAAAGCATAGTATCAGAGCTGAGAAAAAAAATGTAGATTCAAGTATTATCTCATTTAAAACAATTTGATTCTATTTCATATACTTAAATATTTTCTTTGTGATATTCCAGTGCTTTAAGAAATGAGAGGAATAAAGTCTAAATCAATTGATTCCAAAAAAAAAAAAAATCAATTGATTAGTTTGTGTGAAATACCTTAAGCCTTAGTCAGGTATCTTTCTTTACACAGATGAGTCATGTATCACAAGGTTACCAACAAACCAAACCCATTGCCACTGAGTAGATTACAACTCATAGTAACCTCATAGGACAGGGTAGAACTGTCCCATAGAATTTCCAAGGCAATAAATCCTTATGGAAGTAGATTGCCTCATCTTTCTCCCACAGAGCAGTTGAGGGTTCAAGCTGCCAACATTTTGGTTAGCAGTAGAATTCCTTAACCACTGTGCCAGCAGATCTCCTTCACAAGGATACCAGGAGAGAGTATTCAGGTGATCACAATAAGCCAGAGAAGTACCATAGAGCATAAATTGTTCTAATGATGATGGGCAAATATATCATCTCATATTTAGCCAACATTCACTTACTAACTCAAGCACTCATTAAATATACGTGAATAGGAATCAGAAGACTAAAGTTGTTTTGAGGAGAGAGAAATTATAAAGAACCACTTGGGGAAGGATCAAAACTGCAGATCCTGGATACAGTGGGAGGAAAAATGTGGAATGAAATCCAAAAACACAATAATGACCAGAATTACTGGTTGGATGGAGGTTGGTTGGACCCCCATACTTTGGCCCTGGGATACACTTCAAGCCTGGAATGAAACACACTCACAGGGGCTAGCTCTCTGCCCAATAGTAAATAAGATATACATGCAGACCACTCAACCCAGGGTGACATACCCACATACTCTATAGAGATGCATCCCTTGGAGCAATTGACTACAGGGCACCAGAGGGACAACATCCACAAGGAGGAAATGCAGGACACACAGGAATGCATAACTATGAGAGGGATGGGGAGGGGGTGTTACTGGGAAGGGAGGGGAGGATAGTGGCTTGGGGTTGGGCATGGTAATTCCGGAGTGAAGCCAAATGTACACAAAATGTTGAATGTAAAACAAACCCTGCTCTGTAAACTTGCACCTAAAGCACAATTGAAAAAAAAAAAAAAAAAAGAATACATAGTATTTAGCAAAGCAAATAAACAACAACAAAAACAAAACACAAAGAAAGAATTTAATGGCAAATCTCTATTTTTTCAAGGGCTCATTTTCTGTTAGAGAAAACATGGAATTTTGATTTCACCTATATTTAGCATTTATTTTGTTCTGACTTATCATAAAGCAATATTTATTTGTTTAACAGTGCTTGACAATTTGCAAAGCACTTTCACACTCATTTATTGTTTCACTTTATTTTCTGATAGGCCCCAACTAGCTTCCTGGTGACGCTGAAGAGCAAAAACACACATTGTTATTTCTTACATCCAGTTTGTGGGAATTAGAGGAAATCAATAGCAAACCAAATACCAAACCCACTGTCATCAAGTTGATTCTGACTCACAGAGACCTTATAAAACAGAGTAAAACTGCCTCATAGAGTTTCCAAGACTAAACATTCACAGAAACAGACTGCTTCATCTTTCTCCTACTTGCAAAGGTTGATGGGTTCAAACCACACGACATTTTGGTTAGCAGCTAAATGCATTAACCAATGCACAACCAGAGCTCCTTCAACCAATAGCAAGTTGTGTTAATTTAAGATCATGCAGATGGCATGAAGGAGAAGCTGCTCTTTTCTTTTCAACATTAAAGGAACATTTCCTGGAATAATGTCTATATTATAATAAAGTTATCCTTGGTTTCATTTTTAACCCTTAGTGTCTAAGGAACAACTCAACAACAACTCAACTCACTGCCATCAAGTCAGATCTAATCTGACTCATAGCGACCCCTCCTTGGTTTCCGAGGCACTATCACTACGGAAGTAGATCGACCAACCTTCCTTCCGAGGAGTGACTGGTGAGTTTGAACCGCCGCCAGCTTCCTGGTTAGAGCCAAAGGAGAAAAATATTTTTTTTACCTATTCTATAAAAATGAAAACATTGAAATCACATCAACTCTTTCATAAAAGATCATAATTTCTCATAGTGGTGCTATCTTCCCATTGACATGTTATGCCTCAGGCCATTTCTACACTGCATTATAACCAGCTGTCACCAATAGAGTCAAAAAAACAGGGAAGATGATTTTTGTTGTGGGGAATTCAAATAACTTTGGCAGCCATAAAAAAAAAAATCAAAGATTAATGGCATGTTTACATGTATGATTTTTTTTTTTTTTATCATAAACCCAAGTCAAACCTCTTGCCATCGAATCTATTCCAATCCTATAATGTAACCGAGTAGAAATGAGCTCCATCGAGTTTTCTTGCTGTAATCTTTACAGAAGCATATTGCTAGGCCTTTCTTTCATAATGCCGTTGAGTGGGTTGGTACTGCCAACTTTTAGGTCAGCAGCTGATGTCACTCAGGGATCTTTACCTATCACAAATGCACCCTAATTATTTTTCCTGTAATTGATAAAATTGTTTGTATTTGAGAGAACGACACATGGCTTCAAGGAACAGTTAAGTCAGTTTAATTAGGGTCCGAGCAGGTTACAGGAGAATAATTCTTGTTTTCTTGAACTAGCTGTCTCAGCCTCCTCCCTGGAAGGAGGGATGATATAACTAATTGAGCACAGACAATGTGGATGAGTTATTCAAACAGTTGGCCTCCAAGGCTCACACACCCAGTGACAGCATGCCTAGTGCATCCATATTCCACCTAATTACCATGCAGTCTTCCATTTTAAGATGGCTCCAGCCCTGGCCATTTCTCTTTCAAAATGGCTCATGGAGTGTTGTGAAAAAACAAGAGTTTTAGATGAAACCCAGAAAGTTAATGTGTGTGCTTATTCAACAGTGAATGTTCTCTTCCAAAGTAAAAACATTTAATCAGCATAATTTCCACCAAAATATTCTTCATCACCTAAGCCTCAGGAAAGATGTAGAGATATTGGCAAAAAAAAAAAAGATGGCTCATTAGCTTTCATTAAGAGACAAACAGCTGAAAGTGACTATCAGCCTCTTGATTGTTTTTTTTTCTCATTCTAAGAGCAAGGAGGTGGAAGAGACTGTGAAATCCTATCAACTGAACAGATGGGAAGGTGGGGTCAAAGTTTCAGCTCATGTGAGTTGAAAATAAATGATTAAATCATGTTTCTTGCTAAATATCATTTCCTATATGAGCAATGATATTTTGATGATGGTAACCTTTTTCATTACATTCAGATAAAATGAGCTGATATAGGATGAGCAATTTATGGTTGGGAAATTTTTCTCTTGAAATCTTAAAAACTAGGCTATATTTTCTGTTGGAATGGGTCTAGGTTTAGTTTTAAATAGGTAAGCCTGAAAATATTTTCTTAAAAGAAACTTTCATCCCCATAACTTCTTGAACTTGAACTTACTGTTCTGAGATAGTGAAAGATTTACATGTGGTTTGAAGAAATAATGCATAGAGATGCTGTGTACAATTGCCTAGTGTCCTCAATGGTAACATTTTGCTAAACTTTGGTAAAATATTACAAACAGAATTTTTACACTGACAATCAAGGTACAGAACATTTTCTTCACCTCAAGGACCCCTCTTGTTGCACCTGTATGGCCACACTTACCTCCTTTTCTCACCCTGTCCTTGACCCCTGACACTCACTAACTTGTTTTCCATTTATCTAATTTGTGATTTTAAAACGTTATGCACAGGGAATCATACAATATGTGATTCAGCATAATTCCCTAGAGAATCATTCAAATTTTGCTTATCAATTGTTCATTTCTTTTTATTACTGACTAGTATGCCATGGTATGAATGTACTATATAGTTCTACAGTTTGTTTAACCATTCCCTTGTTGAAGGACATTCTAGTTTATTTCCAGTTTTGGGGTATTATGAATAAAGTGTCTATGAACATTCACATATAGATTTCATGTGAACATTTTTCTTGGATGAATGCCTAGAAGTGCAATTGTTGGGTTGTATGATAGTTGCATATTTAATTGTATAAGAAATTATACTGTTATTTTCTAGAGTAGCTGTACTATATCCCTACAAGCAATGTGTAAGTTTTCCTGCATTCTCACCAGCATTTGGTGCTGTCACTATTTTTTATTTTAGCCATTTTGGTAGGTGACCTGTTCATAATTTTCATTTGTATTTTCCTAATGACTGATTGATGAAGGAGTCCCTGGGTAGCACAGATGATTAAGTGCTATACTACTACCAAAAAGGTTGGCAGTTCAAACTCACCCAGAGGTGCCTTGGAAGGGACACCTGGTGGACTGCTTCTGAGGTATTACCTAACAACACAATACAGTGCAGTTTATTCTGCACATGTTGGGTCACCATGAGTCAGAGTAGACAGGACGGCAACTAACAGCAATAATGACAATGACTGATGCTGATGAACATCTATCCACGTGATTATTTGCTATCTGTATAGCTTCTTTTGGTGAAATATCTGTTCACTTATTTTACCTATTTTCTAAGTGGGTTGTTTATTTTTCTCCTGTAATGATACCGCCTCGGAAACCCAAGGAGGGGTCACTATGAGTCAGGTCTGACTTGACAGCACATAATAACAACAACATCCCTTATTTTTCAGTTCCGAGAGTCCCTTAGAATTTCTACGTACTAGTCCTTTGTCAGATATGTGATTTGCAAATATCTTTTCTCATTTGGTAGCTTGTTTTTTCATCTTCCTGAGATGGTCTTTTGGAAATCAAAAGAATTTAATTTTACTGAGATCCAAATAATCAATTTTCCTTTTATAGGCTGTTTTTGGTATGAAATCTAAGGACTCTTTCTCTGGCCCTAGATCGAAAAATTTTCTCTTTTTCTTTTTTTTCATTTCTAAAAGATTTTTACCTTTATATTTTTCAATTAAGTCTGTGATTCATTTTCAGTTAATTCTTGAACAAGATGTGAGGCTTGAGTTGTATTTCATATTTTTGCCTATAAATGCCCAAATGTTCCAGCACCATTTGTTTAAAAGGCTATTTTTTTCTTCATTGAATAAGTTTTAACATCAAAAGCAACATAAATTTAGCTAAATATTCTTATAACTAAGAAAAGCAATAATTTGTGTTTGTTGTTGTTGTTAGGTATCGGTCTGACTAATAGCAACACTGCACAACAGAGTAAAGTGTTGCCTAGTCTAGTCAAATAGTCATTATTGTTTGAGTCCATTGTTGCAGCTGTTGTGTCAATCAAAGCCCATGAGGGTCTTCCTCTTTCTCCCTGACCCTCTATGTTTCAGGGCATGATGTCCTTCCCCGGGAATTAGTCCCTCCTGATAACATGTCTAAAGTACACGAAACAAAGTCTTCCCATCCTCACTTCTAAGAAGAATTCTCCCTGTACTTCTTCCAAGACAGATTTGTTTGTTCTTCTGGCAGCCTATGTATATTCAGTATTCTTCACCAACACCATAATTCAAAGGCATCAATTCTTCTTCAGTCTTCTTTATTCATTATCCAGCTTTACATATATATGGAGGGATTGAAAATAACATGGCATGGGTCAAGCACCCTTTAGCTCTCACAGCCATGTCTTTGCATTTTAACACTTCAAAGAGGTCTTTTGCAGCACATTTGCTTAATGCAATATGTTCTTTGATTTCTTGACTGCTGCTTCCCTGGGCATTGATTGTGGAAAGTAAAATCCTTAAAAATTTCAATATTTTCTCCATTTATCATGATGCTGCTTACTGGTCTAGTGAAGATTTTTATTTTCTTTGTGTTAAAGTGTAATCCATGCTGAAGGCTGTTCTTTGATCTTCATCAGTTAGTGCTTCAAGTCCTCTCTACTTTCAACAAGTGAGGTTGTGTCATCTGCGTATCAAAGGTTGTTAAATTAACTTTCTTCCAGTTCTGTTGCCCTGTTCTTCATATAGCTTATGCTTAACCCCAAACCCACTGCCATTGAGTTGATTACAACTCACAACAACCCTATTGGACAGAGTAGAACTGCCCCATAGAGTTTTCAAAATTATAAATGCTTATGGAAGCAGATTGCCACATCTTTCTCCTATTAGAGCAGCTAGTGGGTTCGAACTGATGACCTTTTGGTTTGTAGCTGAGTGTTTAACCACAGTGCCACTAGTGCTCCTCAGTTTATGCTTAGAGGTTGTTTATTTTATGCCTAGGCAACGTTCTCAATAGTTTATGTATCTTCATTTATTTAATTGCTTCAACAACTCTTATCTCATTCAATTGCCTATGTCCTTGAGGTAAGTACTGTTATTGTTCCCATTTTAAGGATAAGGAAATTGAAACTTTGTCAGGTTAATGAACTGTTTAAAACCACAAAGCTGAGAAATTGGAAAGCCAGGACTTGAACCCAGGCAATGTGTCACTGGAGACTATGCTATTCACCTTTGTGAGAACTGCATTATTTATAGTGTAGCAGATGTTCAGTAAAATATTGATCATTATGCCATTTTTCTCAGTTCTCTCAAGATATTTCAACTAGTGTAGGGATGAAAGACTCCACACACATCCCTCTTCTTAGCTTTCATGTGTTAGATGTTTTATTCATACCCAAACTCTCATGACCATGAAAATATGCCTTCACAGTCAAAAAGCATCATATTCTTTTCCAAATTAGAGCCTGTTTCACAAGCGGAAGCCTCAAAGTTGAGACCCTGACCTTTCTGCTACCTGGAACTCAGCTCTTTCCCATAAGGGCTAAAAAGGAAACACATGAATCCACTGGGGAATCTTAGTCCAATTATGATTAACAGCTAACAGAGTTTGGGATTGTTTACAAAAAGCAACTTTTTTTTTTTTTTTAAACATTTGTACTTTTAAGTTTGTTTCCTGGCTTGTTAGGATAAACACAGAAAGTATTCATGAAAAATGACAGCAATGTAGAAGGAAATAAAACTAGATATTTTCTGGTAGCATAGTGGCAAAAGCACTTGACTGCTAACCAGAAGGCTGGTGGTTCAAACCCACCAGCCACTCCTCGGAAGGAAGGTTGGGCAATCCTACTTCCGTAGTGATACTGCCTCGGAAACCCAAGGAGGGGTCGCTATGAGTCGGGGCCGACTCGACGGCACATAACAACAACAACAACAACATTTTTAAAGAAAAATGGCAAGGTGAAATTCCCAGCATCTCCAGTGGTGTAGCGCCTAAGGCATTTGACTGCTAACCAGAAGGTTGGTGGTTCAAACCCACCAGCCACTCTGCAAAAGAAGGACTGGGCAATCTATTTCTGTAAAGATTTATTGCCTCAGAAACCCAAAGGGTATCACTATGAGTTGGAATCAACTTGATAACAGTGAGTTTGGCTATTTTTGGTATGTTCAAGAAGGAATATGAGATTTTAAAATATAAACAATAATGGATTATTCCAAAATCCATACCTATGTGAAAGGGAGAATGAGAAAAGAGAGAGAAACCTTGTTCACAGTGAGAATATTGAAATCTTTACTTATAAAATATTTCTAAAGTTTCATAATCTGACACAGATGAAAGAGCCAGAAGCTTCTTCTCAAATGTGAAATCAAACTGACTTGGGTTATATGAAAACTATTAACCTGAGTTTGAAGAAACCCTTATTGTTCTGTTTATCTATTCATGAAGTGAACTGTCAAGTTCTGCTGTATCCAAAGAATGGTGCTTGTGTGATTTTTCTCTCTGCAAGAGCAAGAAAATGGGATAATTCAATATAAAATCCAGTTGGAAAGTTCTTGAAGTTTCAATGTGAAAACTACCTGGCATGACCTTTAAGTCCCAGGATATTTTACAGTTGTCATCCTTATTTTCTTTCAAATATGTCTCCCAGTAGGATGTCTAAATGCTCTGAAATGTTTCAGTCACCAAAATTAGATATGTTGTGTGTATTATACATCCAGGAAATTGGTTAGAAATTGCTGGGTGCTGTCTACAATTGGAGTCCCTAGGGAGTGCAAATGGTTAATGCACGTGATTGCTAACCAAAAGGTGGACATTTAGAGTCCACCCAGAGGCTACTTGGAGAAAGGTCTGGTGATCTACTTCACCCTCACTGAATGCCTTACGGAGCATAATCTTACTCTAATACATATGGAGTCACCATGAGTTGGAATTGACTTGATGGCAACTGTTTTTTATGTCTACAGTTGATGAGGCTGCCCCTCATAGGAGGTGATGGACTTTATAGAATATAAATAACACAATTAGATCTCCTCAAGGCAGAAAAGACAGGGCTTTGAGAATCTTGAGTGTACTCCCTGCACTCTCTTTCTCAAACTCTTTCTCCTTAATACCCTTGGTCTTTCTTCTATTCTTCTCTTCTTTGTCCCTTGTCTAATTTCCCATATGTGACAAATTCATACCATGCTGTAAATTTATACTAATAATTAGACTCTGTATTTATATGTCTATATGGATTATATGCAGGAGCTCTTGTAGTGTAGTGCCTAAAGCACTTGACTGCTAACCAGAAGGCTGGAGGTTCAAACCTACCAGCCACTCCTTGAAAGGAAGGTTGGGCAATCTACTTCCATAGTGATGCACTACAGAAACCCAAAGAGGGGTCGCTATGTGTCGGGTCCGACTTGATGGCATATAGCAACAACAACATGGACTATGAAGAAGGACATGGCATCAGGACTGGAAGAAGATTAATTAACAAACTTTGATATGCAGATGACTCAACTTTTCTTGCTGAAAGTGAAAAGGACTTGAAGCACTAATTCATGAAGATCAAAGACTACAGTCTTCATTATGGATTACACCTCAACACAAACAAACAAACAAAAGAACCAAAACATGTTTACTGCCATTGAGTCAACTCCAACTCAAGTAGTCTTTCTTCTAAGGAGTGGCTGATGGGTTTGAACCATCAACCTTCTGGTTAGCAGTCAAATGCGTTAGGCACTATACCACCAGATCTCCTTGAAAAAAAAAAAAAAAATCCTCATAACTGGACTAATAAGCAACATCATAATAAATGGAGAAAAGATTGAAGTTGTCAGGGATTTCATTTTACTTGAATCTACAATTAACATCCATGGACATAGCAGTCAAGAAATCAGATGACTTATGACACTGGGAAAATCTTATGCAAAAGACCTCTTTAAAGTTTTAAAGAGCAAAAATGTCACTTGGAAGACTAAGGTGGCCAGCATGACCCACACCATGGTCTTTTCAAAAGACTCAAGTGCATGTGAAAGCTGGAAAGTGAGTAAGGAAAACTAAAGAAGAATTGATGCATTTGAATTGTGGTATTAGGGAAGAATACTGAAAATGCCCCGGACTACCAGAAGAAAGAACAAATCTGTCCTGGAAGAAGTATAGCCAGAATGCTCCTTGGAAGAGAGAATACCCAGACTTTGTCTTACCTGCTTTGGTCATGTTGTCAGAAGGGACCATTCCCAGGAGAAGGGTATCATGTTTGGTAAAGTAGAGGGTCAGCGACAAAGGGGAAGACCCTTGACTAAATGGATTGACAAAGTGACTGCAATCAAGGGTTCAATCATTGCAAAGATTGTGAGAATGGCGGAGGGCCATTCAGTCTATTGTACACAAGATCACTATGAATCAGAACTGACTCTATGGTACCTAACAACAAACAACATATTTGTATGTAAAGAGAATTCTGAACTACAAATTCTTTTGGTGTAATGGTCCTTAGTGAAACAGAATGGCAGAGTGAAGACTATATTTTACACACTTTTAAAAAGGATTCCCAGAAAACTGTAAAGAAAACAGTCAAAGATTTTCTTGTTCACTTAGCCTGTAGGACATTTGGCACTTTAGAAAAAGACCAGCTTTTAGAACAATTTTCTCTCCATTTTCTTTCTTCACATAGAGATGCTTATTATTATAGCAAGACATTTAACTGTGTAGGTCATTTGTGTTTTGAATTTCATTTTCAAAATCAAAAAGGGTAAAAGTAGAGTGGCATGTAGTACATGGGATAATCAGTGTCTCTTAGAGACTCGATGGTGAGAAAACTTCAAGATGAAGAGTAAATCAGATTATTTGCCTTTTTAACTATCAGCATGTCACAATTATGACTTGCAAATGGCCTACTTGCTTTCCCCCTCATATTAGTAATGTCTTCTGTACAAGATCCCCTGAATGATCCTTTTGAAATCAAACCAGATCATGTCAGTTCTTTGATCAAAATCCTTCAATGCCTTTCCATCTCACTCAAAATAAAATCCAAGTCCTGTCAAAGGCCTCACAAAAACCTATTCAATCTGCTTCCCAATTACCTCTCTAATCTCATGTTCTGTTGCTTTCCCTTTCTCTCCTCAGCATCTTCAAATTTTTTCATCCATTTGCCAATGATGAATTGAATTGTGTTCCCACCAAAAAAATATGTATTAAATTTTTGCTCCTGTACCTATGGAGGAAGGGTGGATCCAAAACCTAATCACTTCTGAGTTATAATACTAGAACAGACACACAGATACACACAGGAGGGAGGACAGATGCCTTGTGAGGTTCTTCTATAGGCCAATGAGCACTAAGGAAACAAGGACTGCCTGGGGCTACTAACAAAGACGGGATCAACATCAGTGAGACTCTAATTTGGATTTTCAGCCTTCGGAAGTGTGAGAAAATAAATGTCTATTCTTTAAAGTCACCCACTTGTGGTTTTTGTTATAGAAGTACTGGGTGACTAAGACAACTGCTATTCTTCCAGATGAACCCATGGCGTGCTCCTTTACCACCTATGGTTCTTGGTCAATTATACCTTCCTCAGGCCACTTTATACCCTCCACCTCCACTTTCATCTTTTGTAATTTCCCTTGGCTTTATTTTTCCTTAGCACTTTTCAGAATCAAACACTAAATAAATATCCTACTTCTATATCTTGGGTTTTTTTTTTTTTTGCTTGTTTGATTTTGTTGTCTTTTCTATCTCCTACTAAAATGTAAATACAAGAGGAAAGGAAGTTTTTATCTTTTAGTCAAATAATGCATTTTAAACTTATAAATAAGTCCTGTAGCATGGTATGGTCTCAGATATTTGTTGATGAATGATTAATAAATGAACAAGTCCTCTTTCAACAGGAGAAGAAAAAAATCTGGCATTTCTCACTTGCTATTTGTAAAGAACTACGGATGGGGGAGGCAGAGTAGGCTACATTGCTGGTTGAATATTTAAACTAAAAAGAAAAAAAGGAAAAGTACACACACCTATTGGAATAGATAAAATCCAAAACATTGACAACACCAAACGCTGGGCAGGATGTGGAACTTTCATTCATTACTGGCGGAAATGCAAAAGGGCTCTTTGGAAGAAAGTTAGGCAGTTTCTTAAAATGCTAAACATAAGTTTACATTCAATATATCAATTAAACACCTAGGAATTTACTCCAATGAGAAAATCTAACATACACATAAAAACCTGAACATGAATGTTTATAGCATCTTTATTCATACTTACCAAAAACTGGAAGCAATCAAGATATCTTTCAGTTAGACAAATGACCAAACAAAGTGTGGCACATCCATGCAATGGAGCATTATTCAACAATACAAAGAAACACACTGTCAAACTATAAAAAGACAGGGAGGAATCTTAAATGCATATTGCAAAGTGAAAGAAGTCTATTTGAAAGACATCTTGATTGCTTCCAGTTTTTGGCAAGTATGAATAAAGATGCTACAAACGTTCATGTTCAGGTTTTTATGTGTATGTTTGATTCTATAAAAGCTACATGCTGCATGATTCTAACTCTGTGCCATTCTGGAAAAGGCAAAAATATAGACATAGTAAAAAGAGCAGAGGTTTCCAGGGGTGATGGGGGAGGGGATGCATTGGTGAAGCCAGGACATTTTTAGGGCAGTGACATTCTTCTTCTTCTTTTTAATGCATTTTATTGAAATATAATTTATGTACAGTTAAATACAGAAAACTAAAATGACACGGGTCAATGCTTTTTTTTTTTTTTGCAGTGTTCCCTCCTCTCCCCTGCCACTCCTGGTAACCAACAAAGAAACTTTCCTTCCATACATAAAACTTTCCTTGACTTTTTACAATAATGCAGTAATACTATATTTGTTCTTCTGTGATTGATTTATTTCACTCAGCATAATGCTCTCCAAGTTTATCCATGTTCTGCAGTCTTTTGCAGATTCTCTTATTCTTTGCTGTTACACAGCATTCCATTGTGTGTACGTACCATAGTTTGGTTATCCATTCTTCTGTTTATGGGCACCTTGGTTGTTTCCATCTTTTGGTTATTGTAAACAGTGCTGTGATGAACACGGGTGTGCATATATCTGTTCTCATCCTGGCTCTCACTTCTGCAGGATACATACCTAGTAATGAGATTGCTGGGTCAAATGGTATTTCTAATTCCAGCTTTTTAAGGAATCACCATTCTGTTTTCCACAGTGCTTGTATCATTTTACAGTCCCACCAGCAGTGTATGAGAGTCCCAATCTCTCCACATCCTCTCCAGCATTTATTATTTTCTGTCTTGTTGAAATTTTCCATAACTGCTGGGGTGAGATATGGTATCTTATTGTTGTTTTGATTTGCATCTTTCTGATGTCTAATGATTGTGAGCATTTCTTCATGTTATTTGCTGGTCTGAGTATCCTCTTTGGTGAAGTGTCTATTCATGTCCTCTGCCCATTTTTCATTGGATTGTTAATTTATTTGTTGTTGAAGTGTTGCAGTTTTCTATACATTTTAGAGATAAGTCCCTTGTCAGATATGTAATCATCAACAAGTATCAAATTGTTGCTGTCATTTTGTTAAGTGCTTTGTCATGGTGTTGATTTCTTTGTTCCGTTCAATTTTCTGTGCTAAGCTCATTTTGTTTATGAATTGTGTTATTATTTCCTTCATTGTTATTGTTTTAGTATTTGTGAAATATTTGTGCTGGTCCTCTTTTCTAATTTTGATGTGAAGGTTTCTCATTTTTCTTTGAGGTTACCCTGTGATTTATAATTTTCTTCCCAAGTTTAGAAGAGTCTGTTCTATCTAGCAGTTCTCTTGACTTCCTTACCATTAAGAAGTTCAGTAACTACACAATTTTTTGCCTCTTTTTGGTTTGTAGTTGTCCTCATTTGTCAATTGATGTCTCTGGTTGCCTGTTTACAATCTCGTAGGCTTATTTACTTTGTATACATCTATAATTGGGTTGGTTTCTGGGTTATGTCATCATGTGTATTAATGGGCAGTTGTTGTTTGCTGTTGTTGGTTCCTGTCCAAAGGACTCCCTTTAGCATCTATTTTCAGGTTGTTCTGGTTTTAACAAATTCCCTTAATTTCTGCTTATCTGGAAATGTCCTAAATTCACCATCATATTTGAGGGACAATTTTGCTGGGTATATAATTCTTGGTTGGAAAGTTTCCTCTTTCAGGGTTTTGTACATACCATCCCATTGTCTTCTCGGCCTGCATGGTTTCTGTTGAGAAATCTAAGCTTAGTCTTATTGGTTGCCCCTTGTAGGTAATTTTTTGTTTTTCCAATGCTGTTTTCAGGATTCTTTCTTTGCTTCTGGTTTTGGTGAGTTTGGTGATGATATGTCTTGATGATTTTCTTTTGGGGTCTATCTTGTTTGGGGTTCGTTGGACTTCTTGAATGTATGTATTCTCATCTTTCGTCATATCAGGAAAATTCTCTTCCAACAAATCTTTGACAATTTTTTCTGTGGTTTTATTTGTCTCTTCCTATTCTGGAATCCTGATTATAAGTAGGTTATTCTTTTTGATGGTGTTCCACATGAATCTTAGGCTTTCTTCATTTTGTTTTGATCTTTTTTCTGATTGATCCCTTTCCAAAGAAGTATTAAGGTATTTGTCTTCAATCTCACTAATTCTGTCTTCCATTGATTCAGGTCTACTCTTTTGCCCTTTCAATGTGTTATCTATTTCTGAAAATTGAGTATTAATCTTCTGGATTGCTACCTGTAGATTTTGTATTATTTCCAACTTTTCATTTATTTTGTTCTTGTATTGTCTCTCAAAATTGTTCTAGGGTTTTCTCTGTGTTTTCCTCAATTTTGTCAGTGTTTTTCTTGATCTGTCTCTCAGTTCATTGAAGGTACCTAAATATAATTCATTTGAATTCCTTTCAGGGAGTTCCAATGCTGCATCTTCCTCAGGAATGGAATGTGTATCCTGCTCCCTTGTTTTTCCTGCTTTATCTTGCTTCTTTGGGTGGACTGTGATGCCTTGTTGTCTCAGAGGCATTGTGATGTTTCTGTGTTTATATTTAGTTGGTGATTGCATATTGGAGTGACTTGCACATGATTTTCATTTTGTTGTTGTTGTTGTTTGTTTTTATGTACGTTATGAGTGTAAGCAGGGTACTGTGCTGCACTCCTCTATTCACAAGTTGGCAGCACTTATTCACTCACCACCTGTCTCCTTTCCCATTTTCAGCCTCCCATATGTCTCTTCTGTCCTTGACCAACAGATACTATTCTTAGGTCCCTAAAATCCGAATGAGAGTGCTGTCACTTTAAAATCCAAAACGGCCACCACTTGTAAACTTTCAAAATGGCTGCACCCTCGGTCACTTTAAACACCAAAAATGGCCACCTCTTGTAAACATTCAAAATGGCTGCACCCTCAGTACTTTAAATATCCAAAATGGCCAGTGCTTATAAACAATCAAAATGACTGTGTCCTCCAGATAGTCACAAGTCCATAGCTCAGGTTGTCTACCTCCTTGCTGTTTCCCTTCCTAGTCACAGGCCACCAGTGCAGTCATCCCTGCATCCCTTGGTGACCAGGGCTGATATTTAGGTCAATTCTCAGGTCCCAATACCACTTGGAAATATTCAGGCTGTTGGTCCTGTCATAGTAGCTGATAGTCCACTGCTCCAACTGTCTCCGTACTCAATGTTTTCACTCCTTTTTCCACTAGTTGGTGCCTAACCCACTTCTGTATGCTTCCTTTCAAAGCTCGGGGCTCCAGAATTATCTTCTATATCTCTGTCAATTGATTTCTCTTTTCTTTGTTGGAGAGTGTCTGTGTAACTTGTCTGCCTATTCCACCATCTTACCAGAAGTCTGCAGTGACACTATTCCATGTGTTACTGTAGTGGTGGGCATAAAACATTACACATTTATCAATATTCATATGACTGTGAAACACAGAGAGTGAATTCTAATGTAAACTATGGTCCTTAGCTAATAACCTCGGAAACTCAATAGGGGTTAGCATGAGTCAGAAATGACTCGACGGCAGTGAATTAGGCTTTTGGTTTTAATATTAGTCTATCATTTTTGCAACAAAAGTACAACAGGCACATAAGATGTTGATAATTAGAGAAATAGTATTCAGGGGAGGGTATCTCTCTGTACTTCCTGTAAACCTAAAACTGCTCTAAAATATAAAGTCTATTAAAAATAGAAAAATAAATAAATAAACCAAAAGGAAAGAAAAGGTTACTCAGATAGTTTCCTATTTGGGGATATAATTATCCGAGTGTCCTGTGGGTCTACCTAAATGAGTCAATCAACTAATTAAATATTCTATTTCTATTTGGCTGAAGAAAACAACCCAGTTATAATGTCTTAACCCACAGAACAATGCCAGAATTCAGTAAAATAGAATTTAGCTGAAAAGGAGTTTTGTTCCATACATATGATGGCAAGGAAAATGCCTAAGAAACTTTCAAGTTAGACTTAGGTTTGATTTCCAGGTCTGACAGTTACCTCTGTGAATCTGGCTCAGTAGCTGATACTCTCATAATTTCAATTTTCTCTTCCACAAATGTGGATCCCATCAGTGTTGCATTAGTTTCTTCTGGGTGCTGTAACAAATTACCACAAATGTGGGGGCTTAAAACAACAGAAAGTTGTTTCCATCTCTTTTCTTTCTCCTTTCTTCCCTCAAACCTCCCTTCTCTCTCCTCCACAGCACCTTCTCTTGTGAGAATAAAGATTTTTGCTTTGTTAGGCTTGACTTCATATTGTTAATATAAGACTCCATATTTTCAGTTAAAGTGTCATTTATTTAAACCTGGCTTCAATATTGTGTTATAATGAAGTTATTTTCTCTCTGAGATACAGTTATCAGTTCTTGCTGTACCTGTGATCCAAGACAGAGCCATCTATGTCAATAAAAACTGGTGGGCCTGACTTTGGGATCAGCCAGCTGAGTTTTAACACTGATGGAGCCTTCTAAGGAATACCTGACTCCCGGGGACTCACAGGAAACATTTCTTTCTCAATTACCCAATGTCCTATCTAACTTTTGGAAAATTGTTAACTAATCCTGCATGTGTGCTGTATCTTTTTTTCCTTTGGTATAAGAACCCCTGATTCCAAGCACTTAACAGAGTCAGCATTTTTGGAATCACTAAGACCCCATTTGTCTCTCTTTGGTGCACCTCCTAATTACACTCTCTTCTTTTCATTGAACTCTGGTGTGGACTATTGGCTGTGCAGCTCCAGGGCCAGACCCTACCATTTTACAGTATTACCTAATACTGAGTATTACGTAATACTCTTATGTCTGAGCCACATAAACTATGAAATAAGCTATGCTTGCCATTGACATTCCTGATGCTTTTCAGCTTTTCCCTCCATTAACATGTTTAACACATTTTTAGTGCTTTCTAAACAAGGAGGTTCTGTGGTAGAATTCTCACCTTTCATGCAGGAGAATCACGTTAGATTCCGGTCAATGCACCTCAAGTACACCACTGCCCCTCTGTCAGTGGAAGCTAGCTTTAGCTGTGATGCTAAACAGGTTTCAGGAGAGCTTCCAGTGTAAGACAGACTAATAAGAAAGTTCTGGTGATCTACTTCTAAACAATCGGCCAATGAAAATCGCACAGATCTCAACAGTCTAGTCCATCGTGGTGAGTCTGGTGATGACTCCAGGGCACCTCACAGCATCAACAAACTCTGGGCAAGTAAAATAGAAAGAGAGAGACTTTCTATCCCTAAGTAGCTTACAATCAGATATTGCTGATATATAAACTGTTAGATAATCACTTGAAATATAGGAAAAGAAAGAGTATATGTAATGTATGTTGTTGTTGTTGTTATGTGCCGTGGAGTTGGACCCAACTCATAGCAACCCCTCCTTGGGTTTCCGAGGCGGTATCACTACAGAAGTAGATTGCCCAACTTTCCTTCCCAAGAGTGGCTGTTGGGTTGGAACCGCCAGCCTCTGGTTAGCAGTCAAGTGCCTTAGGCACTACACTAGAAGAGCCCCTATGTAATGCATAGTAGGTTGATAAAGAAATTTGTTATTATTGGGAGGCAAGGACTAGCAAAGGCATTTTGGAGGCAGTGAAATTTAAATTACTTCTTGGAGATCAGAAGGCTGTCAGGGCTTAATAACATTGGAACAATTTTCCAGACAGGAAAAAGGTACAGAGGGAAGCCTCTTATTTCCTTGGTAAACTGGTTTCCTCTTACTTCCCTCTGGCTGCTTAAATACTGCCACCTGGAGTAGCCTATCCAAAACAGATTTCTCCTCAAAGCTCCACGTGGAAACAAACAAACAAACACACAGAAACTCTCCACTCCCAATATCCTTCCAATTGACTGCTTTAACTAGGTGTTGGGAAGAAAATCATCTGATGAATCTAATTCACAATAAGCTCCTAAAATCTCCGAGATGGAAAAGAGGAGCTTCTAAACACAAATGAATTTCTATTGGGATTGTATGTAAAATTGTACCTAGGAAGCTTGTATTTCGAAATCACACGTATTAAAGAAGATTACTTGAGACTAAGAAAATGGTAGGCATAGGAAGTATTTTTTAAACAGTAAAAATGTCTAACCACGAAGCAAAGACTCAGAGCTAGAGAAGACCGCTTCATTGTTTTTTGTTCTCTGTGGTGCCAGTGTTTTTACGAAAAAAGGATTCTTCCTCTCAATGTCATCTCTATCCCAACCCCCGCAAAAAAGGGAAGAAACTTTAATTTTCTCTTTATATTTTCTAAGTAGCAACTTGGGAAGCAATGGACAGAAAGAAATCATGAACTCTCCCATTTTTTTCAGCTAATTCAGAATGAATTGGATTTACAAATCAAGCAACAGTGCTTAAGCGAAACGGTTCCTATGGTTACACAGAAGGCTTTCTAAATGTGGCACAAGATGAAGGCAGCCAAAATGACTTGACTGTTTATGTTAAATATGAAGTCTATTCCCTATTGAAATTTAATGATCTACTAGCTGCATTTTAGCAGCTTGCACCCTGATAAAATTAACATTTTGAATACATTTGGAGAGATAAATTGCTTTAGCAATTGGCGAGTATTCACTCATTTTTATTTGATAACATCAGTGATTCAGATGAAAGCACTTTTCCCCATACTATTAGAAATTGGGTCTACAAATTATCCTCATCTCTGAGCCTGAAGGTCCCCAAACACATTCTATTATCTCTTTGCAGGTTAGCTGGTGCCAGATGTTAGACCTAACACTTGGCGAGCATGCTCAGAGAAATATATATATTTTTCTTTTATAGCAAACTGACAGAATCAACACTGTTTCTTGTGATATCTCCCTAGCCATCCAGTGGTTCTAAAATATCCAACAAGGTGAACAGTTCAGACAGGGTGAAGTTTGTTCCCCCTCCCTGCTTCTCCTCCTGAATGAGAAAGACAATCTGTCTGTTTTGAAAAGCTGACAGGAAATTGGAGCCGAGAAAGATACAGTCACTGCATATTTTAGCTGACACCATTCAAATTTGCTACATAAGGGTTGGTTCCTTGATGTCTGTTAGTAGGAACCTCTCATTCAGCAAAAACAAGAGAGAATGGAAACAGCCTACAGGATCTCACCCTTCTATATTCGATTCATCTAGCATTTATTGACCATCTTATAAAGAGTAGGCATGTTGTAAAGAGCTATGGATACAGAAATAAAATACATAGTCCCTAATCACAAGTAGAAGAAATAGGCAAAATATAATGATATGTCTCAATGGCTGACTATGCAGAACTCCATACCATTTTCACCATCTTCTACTAGCACTATCACACCAATTGCAACAATTTTAAGAAACTTGTAAGGTGTTACTGATAGTGACCACACTAATCACTTGAAATTTCTCTAAAAATTATGCCTCTCAAATCTCTCCTCCTCTGAGTCACCCACAGGTAATTTCTTCTCCTTTCCCCCTTTGCCTACCCAGTTGTCCAGTTGTCCTTGAGTCAATCTCGACTCATGGTGACCCTTATGTTTCAGGGTGGAACCATACAACACAGGTGTGGTAGTTAAATTTGTGTGTCAACTTGGCTAGGCCTGGTTGATCGATTGGGCTGCTGGATGTAGTATTCCCTATGATGAGACTGGTTATCAACTCCATGGTGGAATCTACTGGGAGCAGCTGAGTAGCTGCCTTAGGGATGTGCTCTGCTTCCTGTCTTTAGCTTATGGCATGCTTGGACCGTGCATGTAGCCATGTCGTTGTTCAGCAGCCTGCCATGCTCTGCCGACCTTGGGACTTAAAATGGACTTAAATTAATGAACTGCCATGTGGTTTGGTAACATTGGGACTGTGCCTTTTTGCTTGTCAACCTTGGGTTTATCAGCCTCAGCAGCCAGTAGCTGTCTGACTGAAGAAACACCTCTAGCTCCAGTGGGCCGGGAGCAGGAGGCAGAGCTGGACCCCAAGGTTGAGGGGCTTTCATACAGCCCCTAGAGCCTGGCACTTTGAACTTGGACTTAAAGCCCCCAAAGTGTAAGAAAATAAACTGTTTGTTAATGCCATCCTATTTGTGGTATATATTCTTGTCAGAGAAATAGTAGGTAACCAGAACAACAGGATTTCCAATGGTGCCTCTGGAAGGACTTGAGCCCCCCAATTTTTGGTTAGTATCCTGGCACATAGCCACTTGCACCACCCAAGGACTCTCCTTTGAAAGACGAGTGGTGCCTGCACTTGAGGTGCACTGGCCAGAATCCAACCCATTCTCTTGCATGGAAAGTGAGAATTCTACCATGTAACCACCACTATCCGTGTTTAATGTGTTAATGTAGCAGAAAACTGAAAGGCATCAGGGATGCCAAGGGTAGGCGAAGCTTGTTTCATAGTTTTATGTAGCACATAGATGAGATGTCCTGTGGAAGGGAGATAAGAGGATAAGGAAAGAGAGGAGAAAGGAAAAAAGAAGGAAAGTTTATTCAATCCATTAATTTCTTTCTTGTTCCCTCCAGACCTCACTGTGTAAACAAATTCAGGCTCAGAAAGGGTGTTTACTTTTCACCCAAAGCCCAAGTACTCATTTTCCATAACCCAGAAGATGAAGAAGTAGTGATTTTTTTTTTAAAAAAAAAACTATTTTTATTGTGACTTGGGTGAAAGTTTACAGAACAAATTGGTTTTCCATTCAACAGTTCATACGCATTTCATTTTGTGACACTGATTGCAATCTCCACAGTGTAATGGCACTACTCGTGGTTACCATTCCCCTTTGTCCTTCTTTACTATCTTTTCCTGTCTTCTGACATTATCCCTTGGCAAATGCTGCCCTTCTCATCTCCTATGGTTGATTGTTCTAAGAAGTGCTTACCCCCCTACTATTATTATTCATTTCATAGCTCTGTCTATTGTTTGGCTAAAAGTTAAGCAATGGGAATGCATTCAGTTCCAGGCCCAAAAGGTGGCTAAGAGCCACTGTCTTGGAGGTTCCACCAGTCTTTTTCAGAGTAATCCTGGTCATTTTTATGATTTTGAGTTTTGTCTGATATTTTTCTTCCACTCTATCCAGGATCTCCAATTTTGATCCTTTTCACAGCAGTTGGCCGTGGTAGCCAAGCACCATCTAGTTCTTTTGTTCTCAGAGTTGTGTAGATTGAGGTTCCCCTGGTCCACTAGTCTCTTAGACTAATTATTTGCACGTGTTTGATTTTCTTCACCTTTATTTGCTCCAGATGAGGAGAGACCAATAGTTGCATTTTAGATGGCTGCTCACAAGCATTAAGACCCCAGTTGCTACTCACCAAAATATGATGTAGAATGATGTTTTTGTGTATTATGTCATGCTAATTGAGCTTGATGTGCCCCAAGACTATGATCCTGAGCTTGCAGGCCCAACAACTCACTCCTTCAAGGTGTTCGGATGTGGCTAAGGACTTATTATAACTTTGTACCCTGTTAGCTCTACTATCATTATGAAAATTTATATGGAACATACAAATATGTATGTAGAAATATCACCTGCCAAGCCTTTATATGGGTATGAGTGTAGTTCTGTTTGTCTGCCCATATCCGAACATCTTGAGTTACTGGTAATGCAGTATTATGTGTGTAGTAGTGTTTTTTCCTCTATTGTCTATAAGTCTTGAGCACCTCTGTGTGTCTTCGTTTTCCTTAGTGATATTGTGCTGATCACCCACTTTTGGTATATTGCCTTTCCCTTCACACAAATCAATATATATTTCTTATCTAGTTAGCAATTTTCCCTCCCTTACCCTCCCTGGTAATGATCAAAGAATGTTTCTTTCCCAGTATAAATCTTTCCTTGACTTTTTATAATAGTGGACTCAAATTTGTCCTTCTGTGATTGACTTATTTCTACTCAGAATAATCTCCTCCATGTTCATCCAAGTTATGAGGTGTTTCATGGATACTTCGTTATTCTTTAATGTTGCATAGCATTTCATTGTGTGTATGTACCATCGTTTCTTTGTCCATTCATCCATTGATTGGCACTTAGGTTTTTTCCATCAATTTTACTGTTGTGAATAGTGGTGTGATGAATATGAGTGTGTATATATCATGTCCTAGCTCTCAGTTCTCTAGGATATATAAGGATTGAGACATTGGGATCTTGATAGATGAAGTTTATGGAATTCAGCTGGGACATTTAAAACATTGAAACACAAAGTTATCAAAACTTCTCTAGTGTATCCTTATTGTTGCTGTTGTTTGCCGTCGAGTCAGCCCTGACTCATAGCGACCCCTCCTTGGGTTTCTGAGGCAGTATCGCTACGGAAGTAGATTGCCCCATCTTCCTTCCGAGTATTAAAGGTAGAATATTTCATTCTAAATAACAAACTAGACATGGTGGACATTTGCTAATACTTTAATTATAAATTATCTCTTGAGATAATGCACTTAACAAATCTGACACCTGTTAATTTAAATTTGTATGAGGAAATTTATTTTCAATTGGTGAGTAGAATGCATTCATTACATATTGATTCCCCTGTCAGGTTTATTCCCAAATTTAAGTTACTTCTTAGTGGTCCAATTAATCATTCTAGATGTAATTCATTAAGATAATTGATAGTAACATTTTTTAAAAAAAATTAGTGCATTTTTCCTTTAAAATAGTTATTAAATGAATGGGAAAATTTTTGTCTTTTTTATTTTTGAAAAATAACCTTAAGAATCAATTTGTCCTTTCTGAATAAATTTCAAGGACTGATACCCAAAATATGAGAGGCTGATTGAAATATGTGGCTATTTGTAGGTTTTACAGATGACATCCTGAAGTCATGCCCAGAGGTGAGTTATGAAGGTGATCAGTACTTTCATGACAGAGTGATTCCTACCAACTGAGTATATTTCAGAGGAATTCTACTTTGCCATTTATAGGTTGACCATAATTTAGAAGAACCTTATCATCCTGACCCTTTTTCTCTAAGATTATGGAGTTTCCTAGAAAAGTTAGTGGTAGGTGAAGTGCTGAACAGTGTTCCCAAACCCAATTTCCAGGCCATCAATTGTTTACTACAAATTTTATTTATTTGTTTACTGCTTAAAATGAGTCCACAACTCTGCCAGAATATAGTTCTAATTGAGAATTAATACCAAGAGCAAGAGTTGGAGCTAGATGCATGCTATTTTTATTTTCCTTAAAGGATAAGTCTTTATCCAGAGCTCCATAAAGCAGACCCCATAAATATAAAACTAAGGCATTAGATATTCATTCTGAAGGCAATGGCTTGTGTGACAAATGAAACATGGGAATTTTTTAATACAGGAGTTAAATTATCAAAATTCATTTCAGGAATATTGAAAGAAAATTGCACAGGACTCTATCCACTTGACAACATGGCGGGATAAACATGGATATTGTCGTGATTTCACCTTCACAGTTTTAACTACAGGAGACAGATAGTTTCAATGTAACCAAATGCTAGAAGAGCACAAGTCTGGAGACAAAAAAAGTGTTTTCCAAGAAATGATGAATCATTTGCCTATCCTAATTTCACTATTTGAAATTCAAGCAGGCACATTTATTATATATTTTTTGGAGACATACATGTTCTTTCCATCATTATTCTCTTTGCCCTTTTCATTAAAAAAAAAAAAAGAAAGAAAGTAGAAGAAGGGAAGGGAGAGAGGGAGAGAGAGAGGGAGGAAGGGAGGGAGAAAGGTACTAGCGATGAGTGAAAAATAGATGTTCAAATAATGGTTCTAAAATAGTGATCCCTTAACTACAAATATTGGAAATGTTACTTAATAATTCTTTCTATTATACAATTTAGGAGATTTAAAATATATTTCATGGAGTGGAAACAGTTAAGTTTTTTAGAGCTGATTTTGAGAGTTCACATTCAACAGCTCATGCATAACATAATGTAAGATGTATTTAAATACCCAAAAGTAATTTCATCAGGCAATCAACCACGGTGTCTTTCCCATTTGTTCTTACTCAGAACACACTCACCAGTTCACCCAGCATCCATCACTTTTATTTTGTATCAGATACTCATTGTCTGAAGTAATAATGGATAAGTGATCCAAAGAATAGAGTATTGCTTTGAACTGCTGACACATTGCAGAATGCTGTATTATGCAGGATTGTGCTGCTAGCCAAAATACCCACGTTCAGCTCAGAGCTCATTGCAGAGAGAATGCCGTTGCCCCTACATTTTTGTATAATAAACGTTCTTTAGTGGGTGATTAAAAATGGAAACCTTTCTTATTTAATTCAATAGAATGGAAAATGGCATATGATATATTTAATTTTAATCATATCACTCCACAGACACATTTTTTCAAGAGCTCTGAAAACCTGCTTTTTATTTTTTTAAAAGTCATCTTGAAATAGCAGACAATTTGAGAGAAAAAACATCAGGGTTATTTTATATTTTTTTATGTGAATTATTTGGAGGCAAACTTACATCTTACAAAATTAAACTTCTCCAGAAAAAAATAAAAACATATAAACCCAAAATACCACTGATAATCAATGAAGAATAGAGCCAAAGGAAGCATCTTAAATTTTGCCACATGATAGGACAGATTAAGCAAGATTCTGGAAATGTGATTATTTTCACCAATACCTACATATAACATAAGAACAGAACCCTAGGAGACCTCAGTCTACCACATGAACCATGTATATGAATGTTGTGTTGGGTAGACACAGTTTACTATAGAAATCAGATAAAACATTTCTTTCTCATTGCCACAGAAAGCTAAAATAAAATAAAAGTATACATTTTGAAATGCTGGTAATGTAAACATATACATGTGAAACTTAAAAATGATACCTGAGAGTCTCCATGATAAATGAGAGACTCAATTAAATGGAGTTTCCAGGGAGGAGATGCTGTGTTTTGGTTAACTAAATTCTCAGGACACTGGATTGTTCACAAGAGTTTTGCTGGCCTTTCTGTGAGCAAACAGCCAATGACAATGATTTAACATGGAGTTGTGTGTCCTCTCCCTTGCACGCGGTGAGATACCAGACTGGTTTTCTCTTTGCCTTACTACATACAATATCGAAACTATGTCTGTCTCTTTTTTGATTTTGGAACTTGAATTTCTTCAGGATAATAACTATGTCTAGTAACCTATATCCAAGTTAATTTTCCAAACTACCCTGCAGAGCCTGGAAGTAAGAGGATGATAGGAAAACAGTCCAAGTCCAGCTGTTGTAGCTGAATGGAGGTAGAATAAAAAAACAGAATGTGAAGTTGTAAAACTGTTTGGATAGCTAAAAAATACTGGTTTCTAGATTTAAAGAGCCCTATTGATACAACGGTTGAAGCAGATTGGCTGCTAAACGAATGATTGGTGGTTTGAACCCAACAGTGGCTCCAAAGCAAAAAAAAAAAAAAAATCTGACCATCTGTTCCTGTAAAGATTATAGCCTTGGAAACCCTATGGGGCAGTTCTACTCTGTTCTATAGGGTTGCTATGAGTCAGAATTGTAATCTCTCTCAAAGTTGTGAGAGATTACAAAAAATGCATGCTAATCTCATGACATTATGTTTGCTTTATAATTTGTTTTTAACATTGAAGATAAATGTTTCCATTACCTCAATATAGTATATTAAATGTTCTTTCTAGAAAATTTCTATATATATATGATTATCAGTAAAAAAAAATATATACTGAGTTGTAATGTCAATAATAATAATTTCTGGTTTCCACCACACAAGCTTATTTCTTGACCTGTAACATAATTACAATTTTAGTTGGATTTTTGCTAAAATAATTACTAAAATATTATATTTCCTTAATGTTAATGTTGCTGATAGATTGGAACATTTGGAGGCATTCCCCTCTAAAATTCACTTACTTTCAGCACCCAATACCTTCTATCTATGTTTTTCTACCATGAAGAAAATTCTGCTGGCCTTTATTTTAGAAGAGGATGACACTATTGCCTTCCTGTCACAGGAGGATACTTACTTGTTTCTCCATTAGTATGAATGGATTCACATTGATTCATTCTCACTCTCTTACTTTGTTTTCCTGGTGATTGAAGGCACCATTTCTGAGACATTGAGCAGGGAAAAAAGAATAGTATAGAAAGATGAATGCAACCGTGTTCTCCGATGGAAGTAATAGGCTCTGATATTAGCTGGTTACTTGGGCAGATTGCTTAACTCATTGACTTCAGTCTCCCATCTCAACTGAGTGACCTGAATAGATTATTCCATGGTTTATATAGAAAAATATTTTTTATCTCTTTTTCATCTCAAATGTTTCTTAAGAAAATTTTCATATGTAAAAAAAGATGAAAGAATAGTATCATGATTATCCTTATGTCCTTCATCTAGATTTAAAAAATCATATTTTCTCATATTTTCTTCATTTTTTTCTGAACTATTTGAAAATAATTTGCAAACATCATGATTCTTTATTCTTAAGTGTTTCAGCGTGGATCTCCTGAGAATAAAGACATTCCCCTATACAATACTTTTATTGTAGGTAAAATAATAATAATAATTATTGCCTAATAGCTTCTCTTATCCAAGTCATTTTCAAACATATCAATTTTCCTGAAAATTGAATTTTAAAGTTTCCTCTTCCCCTACTCAGGATCCACTCATATTTCTTGGGATACATATGGTTATTATTCAAGATAACTTATAGTGTCATAAATTGCATGGTCTTTCTTATGATGTTAGTTTTTTTCATTTAGAATCTGTGGATTGAGATAATGCTTAATGGCAAAAGTAAATGAATGAGTGAATAAGATTATCTGGTACATGGTAGCTGTTTAATCTTCCCTTGCTGAACAAATGAACTCAGTAAGGCTTTAAATGGCATCGCATTTTACTATACATGACTGCAACGGAATACATTGAAAAACAATAAGACTCCATGTACAGAGTTATTTTTAAATTCAGTCTGTAGACTCTAAAAATAACTAACATGTATTTGATCATTAACTATGCACCTGGTGCAGAGCTGAGCACTGAATATTAGCTCATTTAATCTTCCCGACAAGCCTAGGGGTACAATTTTATAGATGAAGAGACTATGCAAATTAAGTATTTTGTTAAAGATTACAGAATTGATAAGAGAAATAGTCTATATATAAAGTAGAGCTTGAGGGCTTATCACATAAATTATAGTTCTTTGCAAGACAATGCTTGCCACATGAGGGAAGTTCATTTATCCTTGAAATTCCTCCTCAGCTCCACCTAGCAGACCGGTTGGCATCTGTCTCAATCTCCCAAACTGGAACATGATCTAACACTGTTTAATTATTGCTCTGGACTTAAAGGAAGTCATATCTCTGTAAGGAATCACTTTGAAATCCAAAGACTTAGTGCATAATTTTTGGTCAGAGAGAACTTTGAGCAAGGTCATGTCTGTTTCCTGAATGGAGGGGGTTAGGCTAGGAAACCTGGATCGCTTCCCAGTTCCCAAGGGAGCCAAGTTCTCATAGTGTCATTTCATTATTCTCTTTGAAGTAAATTCCCAGAAAATCAGACACACCCATATTCAACTTAAGTGCAAAACACATCTCAAAGCCAAATGAGCATGATTCAGGGAGTTTGCCACCATATTGGATCACCTGTATTTTATCCCCTTCCATTAGTGAAGATAATTGCACCTTTCCCATAACTTCAGAGAATGCAATGTAATCCAGTAAAGAAACTTCCCTTCACAGTAGCTGAATTATACAAAGGATACTTTGGAAAGAAGGAGAAGATCACTTTACTAAACATCTGATCCCATGCTAGCTGCAGAGTTTAGTTTGGTCTGCTCTCAACCTGCCAGTATAGATTATCCCTTATTTTCTTAGTTTCATTTCCCATGAAGTGAATTTTTTATTATTATTATTGTGGTTTTCATAAATTAGTGGTTCGTTAAACTAAAATAGATGTATCTATACTCTTATAAAGAAAATCCTTTCCATTGGTTTGTGTAGATGGGTTAAAAAAGTAGGCTTCAGAAAAATGTCTGACTGACAGTTGCCCTCCTTTGTGGGATTAACTTCAAATCTACTAATAATCTCTCTTAAACACAAATGAACTCAATTAAAAGTCAACAAAAAGTCAAAATTAATCATAAAAGTGGTCAATACTTGTGTGAGAGAGAGACTTGTGCTTCTGGATATAAACACTGTGAATGAGACCTGTATTTCTGGATGCCTAATAAACTCACCTAAAGGACATGAAATCATACAACAACAAATAAACTCATAAACAACAAACTCATAAACAACAAATAAAAAAACAAACTCATAAACAACAAATAAACAACAAATAAACTCACCTAAAGGACATGAAATCATACAAGGTTTGCCCACAAAGTAACAAAATAGGGAATCAGTCTCACAACTTTCTAGTCACCCAATCTGTAAGTGCCCTAAATGTCTTTCATTTTGGGCACTCAATGAACACTAAACAGGGACAGCAATTTCCTTTCCTGTCTAGTCAGGGTGTCATAATTTCTGTAAAGTCTCCTTGCTTGTGAGCACATAGAGAAAAAGCATCCACTGCAACTTGAAATATGCCTTTTACACTTCTACCACCTCTTTTTTGTGACCTTACACTGCTGTGTAACCCTACTGGAAATCTGAGACTATTAACTCTCCCTTAAATTTATTAAACTTTAGCCCTCCTCTCCAAAATATTAAGAAGTGTAGCAGATCTAATCAGCCTATTTTATTTTGCCTTTTTCAATAACTTGTTGTTATCTGATGATGTAGATTTGCCAGTAAAGGAAGTTTTTTCTTTACTTGTTTGTTTTAAAAAAATTCCACCAGCTTTTGGAGATGCCTCATTTTCTTGGGGAAAATGGCAATTGATGTCAGTGTTTTACTGAGGAAGATCTCAGTGGTTGTTTTCTTCATTCTGAAGGCCTTTGGGTGAGCTCACTTATACGTTTCCATTTTATTATTATTATTTATTAAAATGAAAAATAAGAGAAAGTTATTCACGTCTAAACACATTATTCCTCTTAGCACTGAACTTCCTTTCAAGCTACTAGAGTGACACCTCTGCCCACACACTGTGATGTATGTCTCATGCCCAAAACATTCTCTTGGTGTCTGGGATGCCACACTCTACACCTTTTACTTCTACTACATTAATTCTTCTTTTTCAGTCTCCTTAACTGGCTCTTCCTTTTCTCTCTGTCATCTAAGTGCCAAAGTGGCTTAGGGTTCAAGTCTCTTCTCTGTGGGATTTCACTACCTGGGAAATATCCTGCATTGTTATGGCTTTACATATCTGGTCTAGGTATGTGGGATAAAATTTAAAAAGTCCTGGAAAATTGGATTAATATCGTTGGTTAGATATTAATTTCTTTTTTTTTTTTTTTCTTTCCGTCCACATCTTCAAATATTATGGTTGTTGTTGTTGTTATGTGCCGTCGAGTCAAATCCGACTCATAGCGACCCCTCCTTGGGTTTCCGAGGCAGTAACACTACGGAAGTAGGATTGCCCAACCTTCCTTCCGAGAAATATTATGGTAGTGGGTCTTCAATTTTAATGTCTGTAACGATCATTTAGGGAAGCTAGCTGGTAAATCTGAGATTCATATGTAAATCCTAATTTGTTAATAAGCCTACCAGGAGGCCTTGTTGCAACTGGTTCATGAGCTGCTTTGAGAAATATTGTGCTACGGGCTTTGTAATTCTTTTCATAACTGAGAAAAACAGATACATGCCTATCTGACTTACCTCTAACAGAGAACCAGATTTTGTCAGTTAGGTGCTTGATGCTGAGTTCCCAGATACCAAAACTCAGTCATGCGATACATCTGTTCACTATGGGGAGCTCTGGTGGCTTAGTGACTGCTAACCACCAGCCACTCCTCAAAAGGAAGATTGAGCAATCTATTTCCATAGAGAAACACAAAGACGGGTTGCTATGAGTCCGGATCGACTTGACAGCAGTGAGTTTGCTTTTTGGCTTATGGGGAATTCTAAGGAATGAGTTTGAGTTGAAAGTGAAACTCTTTTGACATATACTATTATGAAGCCCAAGTGGAAAGCATACGTAAGAAACCTGGGAAGATACTGAAGGGAAAAGCAAGAGAAGTTTAGGCTCAAGGTGATTTTCCTAAATGGAACTGGAATGTTTCAGACATTGCCCAGGACAGCCTCATTAAAAGTATGGGGACTGGTTACACTCGCCTAGTTATTAACAGAAGGAACAGAAGAGCTTTGCCCTTTCCAGATACTATATGGTAAATATACCATTAACTGTACACAGTAAGGAGCTCTGATGGCATAGTGTCTAAGGCAGTTGACTGGTAACCAGAAGGCTGGTGGTTCAAACCCACCAGCCACACCTCAGAAGGAAGATTAGGCAATCTACATCTGTAGTGATACCACCTCAGAAACCCAAGGAGGGGTAGCTGTGAGTCAGAACCTACTCAAGACAATGAGGTTTTTTATTTTTTTGGACACAGTAGAGACCTTTGTTAAGGTCAGCAAATATTCCCCAGCTCTTCGATTCCAAGACCATATAGTCTGATAAATGGGCTAAAGATTTTACCCTGTTTAAGAAGGCCACTGATATTTGCAATATGTACATATATTGTGAGTACCTCTGGTGGCACAGTTAAGCACTTGGCTGCTACCCAAAAGACTGGCGATTCAAACCCACTAACTGCTTCATGGGAGAAAATATTATAGCCTTTGCAACACTATGGGGTATTTCTACGATGTTGTATAGGGCCTCTATGAGTCAAAATTGACTATACAGCAATAGGCTTGGTTTTTGCACATATTGTGATGAAACGGGCAAACTGAGAGTTAGTCAGGGGACACAGGAAGGGAATCGTTGAGTCTGACATATATTATGCAATTTCCACATTTGGAAGTGTGCTGTTTTAATGTTATTGATGTCACTTATCATTTTCCCAATTCCATAAATTTAGATGGATCAAATTAACTGCTTCTTATTTTTGCTTTTATATTATGGCAATTTTTTTTTTTTTCCTGAGTATCTGTTTTTTGTTCTTTGAAGTATAATAGTGATTTTAATCATAGTTAAATCATTGGCACTCACCTACAGTATCACTGACATTCTTTGAAAGCTTAGTGAAGAAACTAAGGCCCGGGGAACTAAAATAATTTTCCCATAATCATATAACCATTAAATATCAGAACTGAGGTTCAAACCTAAGTCTGTCTGATCCAAACCTGTCCCTGGAGAGGGCTATCTGGACTCAGTGCTAACAACTTTGCTTTGCTCTGCCTCCACTGCTGCCTTTCATGCCCCGCACCACAAACTGTGAGTGCCAGAAGCCCTCCCCTCCTGGAGAAGTCCCGCCTAGACCCTAGACTGCCTAATTCTAGGAGTGTGTAGGGGGCTATATCAAGGTGCTGAGACTATACCCAATTTCCTAGAAGTGAATTTTGTGGCATCAGGGACATCAAGCTGAGGCCTTCCCCTCTCCCTTCTGCCCAAGGCCAGTCTGCCTGCCTGGATGTTTGATTGCCTTTTTTTTTCAAACCCCATCTCTCTCTCTCTCTCTCTCTTTCTCTCTCTGGAATTTGAGTCTGGCATGAAATTCCACCTCTGGAACATTGGTACTTTGACATTTTGACTAGTCCTTGACAGTAATTTTCCTAGGAAATAGTCACTGATTACAATATCATGCCAAATGACTTCATATTAACATCACTTATCTATACCTTGGACACCAACCAGTTGACAATAATTAGCCCTTCTGGATACCCTGACTCCACCCTCTGCAATTCTCTATTAAGGTGTGTGCTCCATCCCCTTATGCTTAGGACTCCTTTGTTGCTATTACTAGATGCCATCCTGTTGTTTCTGACTCATAGTAACTCCATGTATAGAATAGAACTGTCCCATAGGGTTTCCTTGGCTATAATCTTTATGGAACCAGACCACCGTGAAGCAGCTGGGTGGGTCTGAACTGCCAACTTTTTGATTAGCAGCAGAGCATTCAACTGTTTGCTCTACCAGGGCTCCTTTAGGAATCTTATACACTCTCAAATACTGTGATTTGCATTGGTGATAACCAAGACATTAAAATTGATGTCTGGGGCAAAAGGAACTAGTCAAGGATCGTGTCCCAGTTACCATTTACAGTTGAACTTGCTTGGTAAATAGGCCAGTTGCCCTCCTTTCCATGACTCAGATCACCAATGACAGGGACCTGGAACATAAAAGGATTTTACAGACAGGTTAAAGGTAAATTCAGATTTTGGAGAGATACACTTCAAACAATGTTTATGCTGTCTGGAAGCCATGTTCAGGAAACTGAGTGAGGAAGAAATCTGCTTCCTTCCAGTGCCTGGCTAAACAGATGGGAACAAAAGGAAATCCTGATATAGAATTATTCCTGGTACAGAGAGGCATAGAATCCTGAATTGAAAATGAAACAAGACCTTTTCCATTTTTAATAACCTGCCCCTATTATCATGCAGCACAGTTTATTGATTCATTGTAGTTATTGCTTATTGGAGGTTATTGGGGTTGTTTAATTGGCAATTTTTCCTGTGATAGTGTGATCCTCTGGTAGCATACTGTCTGAGGCATTTGACTGCTAACCAGAAGGCTGGCTGTTCAAATCCACCAGCTACTCCTCGGAAGGAAGGCTGGGCAGTCTACTTCTGTAGTGATACTGCCTTGGAAACCCAAGGAGAGTTCGCTATGAGTCGGGTTCGACTTGACAGCAGTGAATTTGGTTTTTTGGTTTTGAGTGTGATCCTTGGGAAGGCCACTAGTCTGCTTCTACTCACCACTGTATCCAGTGCACCCATGCTCAATCCTTGCTGGGGACCACAAATGAGTGAATATCTAAAAGAACAAAAGACTTGATATTAGCAACTAAACTATATTGAAGAAAAGATTATTCCTGACCTACTTCTCTGATATTAGATGAAGTATACTCATGTTAAAACCATCTACACAATAATTGCAGATTATAATAAAAAGTCATAGAACTATGTTCTTCCAATTCACATTGCACTTTTCAGATGATGACTATACACTTTCTTGCCTATGTCTTAAAGCCCAGAAATAGTTATATTTGAGGTCTCTGCCAACACAATGGATATATTTAATACATTGCTGGCTAAAAGCCATCAGCAAACTCCCCTTTCATCTTCTCAACTTCTCTCTATCTATGTAAGGAAAGACTTAGACACCATGGTGCAAATTCTACTATAATATCACTCCTGGAATTACCTGCTTTTGGTACATTTGTACATAACAGTTCTAATATAACAGCAAGAATTCTCCCCCTCCTGTTTATTTCTCTGAAGCTGTAATAAGCAATCCTGTGTGACATTGCCTGTGGTGCGGTTGCCAGGCAGCAGAAAGAGATCTGCAGCAGGAGGCAGGGGAGCTGGGGAGAGGAAGGGAAAGCAGGAGAGAAGGTGGGGAGGGAGGCTGAGCAAGTGGGGGGCTGGGTTCTGAAACTGCTGAGCCAGAATACCATCTTCTTGTCATCCTTCATGTTCCCGGCACATAATGAGCCAATAAGCTGAACCTTAGAGGGGAAATAAAGATGGAAAAGAAACAGTTCAATGTTGTCATTAAACAGGGTATCAGAAATGTTCCTCATTTTGTGAAGAAAGGGTTTAGATCAGTTTTTTTGTTTGTCTGTTTGTTTCCCCCCTTGAACTCTCTCTCTTAGTAAATGCAGCTCTACAAATATAAAACGGCCAGCTTCTCAGTGGGCCCACTTTGTCCTACTGCAACAAACAATTAGCACATAATATCTTCCAGTACTGTGCATAGGGAATGCACACAGTTCTAACTTGAAAGCTTCCAGTGCCTCCCAAATCTCCTTGTATGGAAAAGTAGCTCTCAGGAAAAAGGATGAAACCCTTTAGGGAATATGAGCTATTGGGAGGCATCTCTGGGCCTGAGAGCCAGGAGGTCATTCAAGGTGTTTCAAGAAGCTGGCCTTCTGCAGTGTGAGGCTTTCTTTATTTAGTTTGGAAAACTGGGAGCCTCAGCTAAATGTCCTTTCTTGGCTTTATAAGAATCTTGCGCTAAAGAGATTAAAATGATTGGACTGGAAACTGAGCAGAAGGGGTGGGGGCAGATGGCATGCAGGTCCCTCCATGCTGGCGTGCATGTCCCCCAGCACAATGCCTCTTGCCTTTTGCCAGCCTCCCAAGCTGTCTATGATGAGTTTGGACATTCTCCAGTGGTAACAGACAATGATTTTTATTTAGATGTTTGATTATTCTTGTTAATCAAATAGAACAAGAACAGAAGGTTTGCTCAAAACAAACAATGTATTTACAGATAGCTTTGTCTCATGGATGCACATTTTAAGGCTCTGAATTTGCTAGTCATTCTTCCCAGAAGATGCAAACACACCATCTGGGAGAGATAATGGGACAAGACATGTTAAACTGGCAAAGTGGTCCAAAAGAACTTAGAATTAATGCTGTGATGACCAACTACTTTCCACCTTGGTGATGGGGGTTGGGGAGTAGTTTGAAGGAAAGTATAAATTTAGCACTTATGATCAACTCTCTGAAAACTGTGAGGAGGAACAGATGGTCGTCCCTCTTCCATCCCCCACTGCCCTCCACATATCCGGGAGTATTTCCCCCATGAAGTGACCCTGGCTTCTCAGACCCGACAAAGATGAATCATCATTTAAGGGCAATCCATTTTTTCTATACATTCTCAGAGGAAAATAATATGTCAGAAGAACAATGCTCTTTAGCATATACCACATAAAGAGGAAAGAAGGAGATACAGATATAATCAGAGAGATGAAATGCCTGAAAAAAAGCAAACAAATCACATTCACTGAGAGCCAGGACTAGATGCAGAGACAGACTTACTTGGCTATTTTTCAGAAGGCTAACACTTTTTCCTAAGGAACTGCAAAATATTTACAGACACTTGACAGTTCTCTAGGTAGCACAGTAGGAGTAAGGACACTCAAGCTCTCTGGAATGTCCTGTGATTGGTGTTTTTTCTATAGTGCACAGCAGGAGAAACTAATCAGTGAAGCTGCTGACTGGTCTGACCACACTGGTTAAAGACGTCTCCACAGAGCTTCCCTGGAAACTGGTGATGTAATATCACACTATTTCATGTGCAATTGCAAAAGCAAAAGGGAAAAATACTCTGGAATCAGTCTTAGAGTTGTGCCACATTGGAAAATTCTACCAAAGTCTCAAGTCATTCTTTTTTTTTTTTCTTTTTTATAGCATTATCCTTTTAAATTTAGTTTTTATTTTATCTAAGTTATACATGAGCTACAGAAAGGTTAATTGGATTTTCCTAGTCTCCACTGAGGCTCCACAGTTGATAGCAATAGATGATAAAACACGTATATGCTAATGAGAAAAGATAAACTATCTATGAAAGATTTGCTAAGAGGTGGTTGAAACTCAATACGATGACCTTTATGCCATGATCGACCTCCAACATAGACACACAATCTGCTCAGATCAATAAGAAGCCATTTTTGCAATAGACCTGACAGCCTAATGCAGAGTTCTCTGGTGCTGGCCCTTTATTCTCCCATTTGTCTCCACCACAAACCTTGTAGGAGGCATCATGGGACTATGTCACCAAGAGATGGAACATGATGAAAGAACTCTTGAGGAAAACTAACCTATGTCTCTTGGAATTTGGGAAGCCATGCATTTGAAGTGCAGCAGCATTTGGCATTGTATTTGTTTAAAGTGAAACCAAAAAACAACAACAAAGTGAAACCAAAGCATCATCTTAGATCAGGAAGGAGGTAACACAAGAGAATGGAGAAAGAGAAGTTACTTTCTATTACTAAGACCAAGGTTCTTGTCTAATTTGAAATTCAAAGTGGAATACGTGTGATGGGTTATTCAGTCAAAATGTTGTTGTTGTTGTTGTTATGTGCCGTTGAGTCAGCCCTGACTCATAGTGACCCCTCCTTGGGTTTCCGAGGCGGTATCACTACTGAAGTAGGATTGCCCAACCTTCCTTCCGAGGAGTGGCTGGTGGGTTTGAACCGCCAGCCTTCTGGTTAGCAGTCAAGTGCTTTTAGCCACTATGCTACCAGAGCTCCAATAGGCTAGTATATTCCGTTTTCGACATGTTGATATTGCTTAGGAAAGAACTAAGGACTGGAAAAGAAGATCAAACACACAACCCCTTATAAACATACCTATGGATGGCACTTACAATGCACACATAATCACCAGCGTACCTTTCCTCCTAAGGTTTAGACTGTGGGAGACATGCTAAAGCAATTTACGATGAAGTTGTTTTTTTATTTGCTGTGCAAATAGGAAAGGACGTGTGATCCAAAACCTTTCCAATGCAAGAAGCATGACATAATTTGCAGAGTAGGAAAGATAAAGATAAATACAATCTGCATCTCCCTTTTAAGGCTCCTGCCCTAGCTGCCAAGGAAGGCAGAATAATAGAACAAATAGATTCCTGTGAGAGGATAAGCACCTTTTCGATCCTGGGAGCTTTGTCATTTTTCAAACTAGCACATTTTTCATAGTTTGCCTCTGTGATCTTCAAGTGGATAAATGGATATGGTCAGAAGCAAGTTAATTCCCATCCAGTCCTTTTTTTAAGGACAACAGATATCCTCAAAGAGAAGTGGCACAAAGCAATGGCAGAGGATGAAAATAAAGCACAGTCTGAAAATAAATGGGTTCAGAAACCAATTAAAATAAAGCATAGCTTTAAAAGATTTCTTAAATTTTTCACATGTGACATCAATGGAAAAGTAAAGTTTTCTTTCAGCCATTCCTTCCTAAATGTTTTGTTTTTGTTTCCCGAAATAACAGGTTTAATTAAATGTGCAAGATACAGTCAAGTGATCCAGACTAATGCACACAGGGATTTGGGAGTCACTTAGAAGATTTTAGGAGGGATTTTGATTTGCCAGGCTCAGATACTAATGGAGAAAGCTGGTCTTCAGGGAAAGCATGTGAGCACTGGGTATGGCTCTGTTACTGCAGTCAAAGCCAGTTAATACATTATTGGGAGAGAATGGCTTTGAAAGTAGCAAACATGAGGGAAACTGGAAAGGAAATTATGCTTTATTAAATTAGATGTGCCAGAATACTCTCACATGCATTATTTTATTTAAAATCTTAAAACAACCCAGAGGAAATGGATATTATTGCCCCCATAAGCCAAGTCTCTGAGAAGGCCAAGTATAGTAGGACATTGAACCCAAGGAAAGGAGTCGCTGGGTGGCACAAACAGTAAGGGCTCACCTACTGGCCAAAAGGTTAGCCTTTTCAACCCACCCAGAGGTGCCTTGCAAGACAGATCTGGCAATCTGCTGCTGCAAGGTAACAGCTTTGAAAATCCTATAGAGAAGCTCTGCTCTGCACACATGGGTTGCCATGGGGTGGCCATTAGTTGGAATTGACTGGACAGCAAGAACAAGCTCAAGCATAGCCTTGTTGTTGTTGTTGTTGTTAAGTGCCGTCGAGTCGGACCAGACTCATAGCGACCCCTCCCTGGGTTGCCGAGGCAGCATCACTACAGAAGTAGATTGCCCCATCTTCCTTCCGAGGAGTTGCTGGTGGGTTTGAACCACCAGCCCTCTGGTTAGCAGTCCAGTGCCTTAGACATTATGCTACCAGAGCCTGGGACCTCTTTATTCAGTGAGGGGGGGTCACACCTTGCTAATGATGGTGCGTGGATAGTAAATGTTGCTCCTGCAGAGGAATTCAACTATTTGATAATGCACTTAAAATGTTCTACCTGTTTAACCCAGGACAGTATCTTTGAATAGCCCAGTTAGAACACATTCATATGTTCAGGATTATAATGCAACATCAAAATTCAACAGGAACAGCCACAAAATGTTGACAGTATGATTCACTGAACTTGAATACAAATGCTAGTTTCAGGAATACATGATGTAACCTTAAGAATCATTTTCATATGAGACAAGAGGAAAAAAAAAAAAAAACCTGCAAAATGAATCAAGGCCACTTGAGCTGGCTCATTGCCTCAAAAACATTGCTATTTATCTGTGATTATAAATTTGAAAGTGAACTAAATAAAAATTTAAAAATAAGTCTTAAAATGTATATGTACATTATGTATTTTACAACTGGTTCTCTTTTTCTATAACCCAACAAAAGAAAATGAATGCATCTTAGTGCACGGTATTAGTAGGTTGTACTAGCTTGTATTTAAGTTGCTGTACAAAATCACACCTAGGATTTATGGCCTTGGACTTTGGATGAAGAGACATGAGCTCCAGTCCTGGCATTCCAATAAGTAATCAGGAGGTTTCGCAAGTGCGCTAGCCTGGCTTGGTTTCAGCTTCCCCAGTGAATGTAAATTCACTTTGACATATATCAGCATTTATGAGCATTTCATATGTACATGTTGTTGAAACTTATACAAAATAAGGAGCTGAGTTGGATTTTTTTTTTAAGGTTCCATAACCTCTAAACTTTTATTAATTGGGATTTACTTGGCATATCTAAGAACTAGATTTCTTCCAGAGAAATTTGCTTCAAAATAAAGTAAAAAGATAACTGTTTTTTTCTCAGAGTTCTCAGCCAAGGACATAGCATGTCAAACTCTTTGAGTTAAACAAGTGTGACTAGAAATAGGATATGAAATGTGAAGAGAAAGGAGGATAGATTTACAAATAAGCTAAAGAATTTGTGTAAGCCTTCCCATTTATAAACTTCCAGAAAAAAAAAAATAATTTAGGGCCATGTTGTGGAGAGGCTATCAGGCCAGAGTCAGCAGATAAATGGGATTTATTCCTGGTTCTCACACTAAATGGCTCAGTGTCTCTGACTGTCATTTATTCTCTCCAGTTCCTGGTTTCCTCAGCTGTAAAATGAATTGCAGCATTGTACTCCAGGGGTAATATGAGGATTGGGTCAAAATGGCAAAGAGTCAGCCAAGAATAATTAGGCATTTGAAGAAAATCCACATCATGAAATAAAAGCACCATATTCAACAAAATAGAACAAGTGACACTGAAGGAAACACAGTTAATACAGCAACCAGAAGGGACATTTTCCAGGAATATGATACTTATCCATAAAATAAGGATAAGCCAGTGTGGAAAATAATCAGTTCTTTTTTTTAATGAAAAATGTTACTTTCCAAATACTTTCCATAGTCTAAATTTACTTTTACAAGAAAGAAGGACTCAGAATACTTACATTGCAGGAATCTGAGTAAAAAGGAATCATAAAATGAGATAATCAAAATAAATGTTAAGTATAAAACAATTATTAAAAAAAGGTCTCAATACAGATGATGTGGAAGATCATTTCTAAAATACCTTGTTACATTTAAAAACAACATAGGACAATCAACAGTAGTATTGTTTAGTAGTATTGTTTCATGCCATGCTTTTTAACTTCATATATATGTATG
>NW_006921797.1:3450084-3460326 GCF_000298275.1 Orycteropus afer afer | reverse complement strand
TATATATATATATATATATATAGTGCTTGGTATATATGCACGTGTCTAAAAAAGTTTAGAAATTTTGGAAAGTAGTCCCTTCTGGGGAAATTATTAGGATTGGATGTTTGGGTGAGGTAAGTGATGTGAGAGAGATTTCCACATTTACTATATATATACATTGTACTTTATGAATTATACCCAATGAAAATACATGCATGTATTATGTGTATCATTTTAAAATTATTTTAGATGCACTAGTGAAGACAGAAAGCAAGAAAAGCAACATGGCTACAGAGTCAGATGGCAATTGGATTTTACCTAACTAATTAGATTTGTATAACTAATCAGTTATACAAATAACTTTCGCACCAAATTTTCTTATCTGCAGAACAGGAATAAAGATAGTTACTTTACAGTGTTGTGATAAGGATTACAGATAATGTGTGTAGAGCACTGGATATATAATCAAATTTAACAAATTGCAATCATTATAATGAAGAAGATAGATAGATAATCTTGGTTTTATTTTATGGATCAATGAAATGAATTCTTATTAGAATCTTTTATTACCTGCCATAACCTCTTTTCTTCCTTCCCACCTTCCTGATTTAAAAAGAAAGTAAAGAACTGAAGGAAGAGGCCCAGAAAAGACAGTGCCAGAATAGATGTTGTCCCGTTCTTCCTATAGCTACCAACCCTCTTTTCGTTAGCTCTCTGTATCTCTTGCATTTTTTAGATGGTGTGTAAAAGATTTAGGGATCCTCTCCCTGGAGAGACCTGCAACCTGGGAAGGCAGAAGGAGGAAGAAATTAGATAGTCTGGATGCTTCCTAGAAGGAGATTTCAACATCCCATTGCACAATTCTATTTCTCTTCCCCATGGCCCTTTCTTATTCCTTTCCTACACTCACACTTTAAGACCAACTGAAAGGGAAGAGGCTGGTAGTAGAGGTAGCAGGCTCTATAGATAGTTTCAGTCCAACCATCAAATTCAAACCATGTAAAATCCCTTTCAATATTTGCAGCAATCCTGGCAGGAAAAACAGATGCAGCACAACTGACACCCAAGAAAAGATTCAGGACAGATCAGGTGACAGGTTGACATTTTTGCTAAAAATCAACAAATGAAAATGGATCTGCGCAACTCTAACTAAGAAAAGAAGATGATCCAGACATACATAATGGGGTGTCCCCTCTGTCACTGTTGTCTTCCCTATCCAGGATTAGGGCTCAAGATGAATTTTCAGTCAAGTTTCTTATGATGCTTATTTACTCAGGGTCACCCCTACTTCATATCATATGTAAAGAAAAACGTACTATTTTCTCTGAGAAGATAAGCCTGGTAAGAAGGAACATGGCTTTCCAGGCAGAATCTGGGCTGATTTTCTTTTGCCCACTTGCTCCAAAAACCTGGCGTTCTTGTGCAGTGAGCAACCTACACAACAGTGTACAGTAGACCTGCTTTCATATGTGCAAAGTGCAAATCAACCTGGACCACATGCTGCATCATTTTCCTGTCTTTATTCTATGCCATTGCACCATTGTATCTTACTCCTTCTGCAGCACTTTAGCACACGACTTTCCATTTTATATTACCATTATTGTAAAGATATCTTCTACCTACTAGACAAAAAGGCTGAGAGGCCATGGACTATAACCTGTCTTCAACACATCTCATTTTATTATTATGCCACTTTATTTAACGTACAGAAATATGTCAACATGTTAAGGATTGTGATAATTGGAGATGTGTGTCAACTTGGCTGGTTCACAATTCTGTCTGGGTTAAGCAGTTGTGATGTGGGTTATTCCTATGATGGGATCAGATGTATATGTTCTGAGCAGCCAATCCATTGAAAGGGAGTTTCCCTAACAGTGTGGCCTGCTTCCAATACATTTACAGACATCCTGGGAAAAGAGACATTCTTCTGTGGATTGGGATCTTGTTGTGCTGCCTACAACTGTCCATGAGCAAACAATCTACCATTCAGCCTGGAGATCTTGGATTCATCATTCGTTGGAGTCAACAGCTAGTATCCTGCCTTCCAACCTTGAGCTTGTCGGCCCCTGCAGCTGCAGGAGTCGGGAAGAGCCTCCAGCTTGACATTTGATCCAAGAACTTGGGACTTGCCAGGTTCTACAAGTCTGTGAGCCATTTTCCTAGATAAATTCCTCTTTCTCTGTATGTATATATAAGCTTTACTGGTTTCACTTCTCTAGAGAACCCAGCCTAACATATTTGGTACTGGGAGTGGTTCTAGAGACACAAAATCATAAGGATGAGCTTCCTAAATTGGTTTTCACTGACTCTGTTTTGGTTCTCCAATTTGATTAATCATAAAGGCACTGGTGACCCTGCCTTTGTTAATAAAGAGAGCCCTGCTAATCCATGGCTTGAGGTGGCAATAACATGCAAAATAGCACCACCAAAAGATCAAGTACTTTTGAGGAGTGAGGCTCTGGATGATCACATATTTGATACTTTTCTGCAATTCTGTTAGTATGAGGAGTATAAGGAAGTGAGTTGGTTGGTCCTATTTATGCTGGACAAAGTGGTGAAAGAGCAAGCTGAGTTCAGGGCTGCTGAGTCACCACTTAAGTGCCATAGAAAAGACCTCAGAGTATCCAGTTGTGCTCTGAAAGAAAGCTTGTTTCTTCTAGTAACAGAGCTGGTATTGCCAAAAATCAAACACAATGTCTTAATTATAAGTGTGGCTGAATTACAATGCCAATTAAATTGCCAACCCAGAATTGTGTCTGAAGTTAAAGTGAAGGCATTGATTGGAAAAAAAAAAAAAAAAAAATGAGATCCTGAAACCTGAAATGGGGACAAATGGGCAGATAGTCAGGAAGATCAGGATACAGAGCCTGTAAATTCTGTAGAATCCCTCCCATCTGAAGGGGTTACTGTAAAAACATCATCCTCTCCACCTCTGTTTGATGGGATTAACTGACAATTCTTGCTGGGTCATTGCCTGAGGCAGAGGCCATGGAAGACATTGCTGAATGTTCTCAGAAACCTGTTGTTGCTGCTAGACCTATAACTAAAGTTAGGTCCAAGCATGCCCCAAAAGGTGAATAATAAAATGTGACTGAGGAGGTGGTATGCTACACCCAAAAAGACCTACTTGATTTTGCTAACATGTACAGAAAGAAACTTGGAGAATATGAATGGGAATGGCTACTGAGGGTGTGGGAATGGTGCAAGGAATGTAACATTGGATCAGTCCGAGTTTATTGATTTAGGCCCACTAAGTATGGATACTTCATTCAGTGTATCAGCTGGAGAGGTTAGGAAAGGATCTAATAGTTTATTTGGTTGGTTTACTGAAGCATGGATTATGTGGTGGTCTACCTCAAGTAAAGTTGAAGTAGCAGACCTGCCTTGGTATAAATTAGAAGAAGGTATCCAGATGCTTAGGGAAATTGGCCTGTTAGAGTGGATTTATTAGATTAGACCCCTAGACCCAGAAATGGAGAGTTCAGAGGACACACTTTTTACCACTACAGTAAGGAATAAATTTGTGAAGGGAGCCCCAACATCCCTGAAGACTGCTGTGATTACCATTTTACGTAAGCCAGATTTGACAATGAGAACTGCCCTAATTGAACAAAGACACTTAACTGTGATGGGGCTGTTTGGACCCCATGGTAGTAGGGGCCAAGTGGCAGCAGTTAATCAACAAAGACAAGGTGAGTATGGTTACCATAATGGACAGCAGAGTCAAAAGAGTAATCAGAATAGTCTGACTCATGTGGAATTATGGCATTGGCTACTCAGGCATGGTGTTCCTAGGAGTGAAATACATGGAAAGCCTACTAAATATTTAATTGATCTGTATAGACAGAAGAATTCTAGGTCACATGAACAGCAGCCTAGATTGAATCACCAGAATGCAGAGTCACAGCCTCTCAATCAATTCTCAGACTTGAGTCAGTTTACAGACTCACAAACCTTTGAATGAAGGGGAGGCTGGGTCCCCTTCAGAAAGGACCCCATTACATTGACAGAAATTGATAATGTCAATCTTTCTCCCAGCTTTCCCCAAAGGGATCTGAGGCCTTTTACAAGAGTGACTGTTCATTGGGGAAAATGAAATAATCAGACTTTTGGGGGATTACCGGACACTGGCTCTAAACTGACACTAATTCCAGGAGACCCAAAGCATCATTGTGGCCCACCAGTCAGAATGGGGACATATGGAGGTCAAGTTATTGATGGAGTCTTAGCTAATGTGCATCTCATGGTGGGTCCAGTGGGTCCCCGAACCCACCCTGTAGTGATTTCCCCAGTTCCAGAATGCATAATTGGAATAGATATACTGAGCAATTGGCAGAATTCCCACATGGGTCCCTGATATGTGAAGTAAGGACTATTATAGTAGGAAAAGCCAAGTGGATGCCATTAGAACTGCCTCTACCTACAAAAATATTAAACCAAAATAATATCACATCCCTGGAGGGGTTATAGAGATGACTGCCACCATCAAGGACTTGAAGGATGCAGGGCTGGTGATTCCCACCACATCCCCATTTAATTCACCTATTTGGCCTGTGCAAAAAACAGATGGACCTTGGAGAATGACAAGAGAGTATCATAAACTTAATCTGGTGGTGACTCCAATTGCAGCTGCTATTTCTGGTGTGGTTTCATTGCTTGAGCAAATTAGTACGTCTCCTGGTACTTGGTATGCAGCTATTGATCTGGCCAATGCCTTTTTCTCGATACCAATCTCAAAGGACCATCAGAAGCAGTTTGCCTTCAATGGCAAAGCCAACAATATACTTTCACAGGGCTTCCTCAGGGGGTATATCGACTACCCAGCACTATGTCATAATTTAGTCCGTAGGGATCATGATCACCTTTCCCTTCCACAAGACATCACACTGGTCCATTATATTGATGACATTATGCTAATTGGACCCAGTAATGAAGAAGTATCGATGACTCTAGACTTATTGGTGAGACATCTGCATGCTAGAGGGTGGGAAATTAACCCAACAAAAATTCAGGCACCTTCTACCTCAGTGAAATTTCTAGGGGTCCAGAGATGTGGGGCATGTTGAGATATTGCTACTAAGGTGAAGGATAAGTTATTGTATCTGGCTTCCCCTACACCTAGAAAGGAGGCACAATGTTTGGTGGGTCTCTTTAGATTTGGAGGCAACATATCCCTCATTTGGGTGTGTTGCTGCAGCCTATTTATCAAATGACTCAGAAAGCTGCTAGTTTTGAGTGGGACCCAGAAAAACAGAAGCCTCTGCAACAGGTTCAGGCTGCCGTCCAGGCTGTTCTGCCACTTGGGCCATATGATCCGGCTGATCCAATGGTGCTTGAAGTGTCTGTAGTAGATAGAGATGCTGTTTGGAGTCTTTGGCAGGTCCCTATTGGTGAATCACAATACATACCTTTGGGATTTTGGAGCAGAGCCCTGCTATCCTCTGCAGATTACTGTCCTTTTGAGAAACAGCTTTTGGCTTGTTACTGGGCTTTAGTAGAGATTGAACACCTAACCATGGGCCACCAAGTCACCATGAGGCCTGAGCTGCCCATCATGAACTGGGTGTTGTCTGACCCACAGAGTCATAAAGTTGGTCGTGCACAGCAGCCCTCCATCATTAAATGGAAGTGGTATATCAGAGATCAGGCTCGAGCAGGACCTGAAGGCACAAGTAAGCTGCATGAGGAAGTGGCCCAAATTCCTATGATCTCACTCCAGTCACATTACCTTCCCTCTTCCAGCCTGTACTTATGGCCTCATGGGGAGAGCCTTATGATCAGTTGATCATGGAAGAGAAAACTCATGCTTGGTTTACAGATGGTTCTGCATGATATGCAGGCACCACCTGAAAGTGGACAGCAGCGGTACTGCAGCCCCTTTCTGGGACTTCCTTGAAGAACAATGGTGAAGGAAAATCCTCCCAATGGGCAAAACTTCAAGCCATGCATATGTCTGTTCACTTTGAATGGAACAAGAAATGGCCACATGTGCAGTTGTATATAGATTCATGGGCTGTGGCTAATGGCTTGGCTGGATGGTCTGGAACTTGGAAGAGACATGGTTGGAAAATTGGTGATGAGGATGTATGAGGAAGAGCTATGTGGATAGATCTCTGAGTAGGCCAAAAGAGTAGATATATTTATGTCTCATGTGAATGCTCACTAAAAGGTGACCTCAACAGAGGAGGACTTCAACAATCAGGTGGATAGAATGACACATTCAGTGGAAACCAGCCATCCTTTTTCCCCAGCTACTCCTGTCATTGCTCAATGGGCTTATGAACAAAGTGGCCATGGTGGCAGGGATGGAGGTTATGCATGGGCTCAGCAACATGAACTTCCACATACCAAGGCTGATTTGGCTACCCCACTGCTGAGTGCCCAATCTACCAGCAGCAGAGACCAACACTGATTCCACAATATGGATCCATTCCTTGAGGTGATCAGCCAGCAACCTGGTGGCATGTTGATTACATTGGACCACTTCCATCATGGAAAGAGCAGCATACTGTTCATACTGGAATAGATACTTATTCTGGATATGGATTCGCCTTCCTTGCACACAATGCTTCTGCCAAAACTACCATCTGTAGACTTACAGAATGCCTTATCCACCATCATGGTATCCCACACAGCATTGCTTCAAATCAAGAGACTCACTTCACACAGCAATGAAGTGTGGCAATGGGCCTATGTTCACTGAATTCACTGGTCTTATGATGTTCCCAGTCATCCGGAAGCAGTTGGCTTGATAGAACAATGAAATGGCCTACTGAAAACACAATTACGGCACCAGCTAGGTGACAGTACCTTGAAGGATTGAGGCAATGTTCTCCAAGAGGCTGGGTATGCTCTAAACCAGCGTTCAATATACAGTGCTATTTCTCCAGGATTCACAGGTCCAGGAACCAAGGGGAGGAAACGGGAGTGGTACCACTCACTATTACCCCTAGTGATCCACTCAAAAAATTTTTTCTTCCTGTCCTGCTTCCCTATGCTGTGTGGATCTGGAGATCTTAGTCCCAAAGGGCAGAACACTCCCACCTGGAGACACAATACTGATTGCATTGAACTGGAAATTAAGAATGCTACCTGGTGTGGAGAGATTGGGACTCTCATACACTGCTGGTGGGACTGTAAAATGGTACAACCATTGTGGAAAGCAGTATGGTGATTCCTTCAAAAGTTGGAAATACAAATACCATTTGACCCAGCCATCCCATTACTAGGTATATACCCTAAAGAAGTGAGAGCCATAACAAGAACAGATATATGCACGCCGATGTTCATCGCAGCACTATTTACAATAGCCAAAACTTGGAAACAACCTAGATGTCCAACAACTGAGGAATGGATAACCAAACTTTGGTACATTCACACAATGGAATACTATGCAACGCTAAAGAATAATGTAGAATCTGCAAAACACCGCATAACGTGGATGAACTTGGAGGACATTATGCTGAGCGAAATAAGTCAGTCACAAAAGGACAAATATTGTATTAGTCCGTTATTGTGAAAGTTAAGGAAAGGTTTATCTATTGGAGGACATTTTCTTTGTTGGTTACCAGGGGTGGGAGGGAAGGGGAGGGAATGCTGTTAGATAGATAGAGATAAATATTGATTTGGGTGAAGAGAAGGGCAATGTACCAAATGTGAGTGACCAATATGGCAGCATTGAGGATGAGAAAGACAGAGAGAGTTACATGGGTAGTACAAACAACAAATATGAACCCCTTTGTAAATACAATACTGAGTTGTCAATGAAAGCAAACATGGGTATAGGGATGGATAGATGGGTGAACAAGCTAAACAATTATGTATGTCTAAATGGAGAGTGTATCCAAGATCATATACAGGGTTGGCAGACAATGGGCCTCTCGAAGAGTATGAAGGGATGGACACTGGGAGGAGGTAACTATGGGGAGGAAGTGAGAGGGGAGCTGCTGCATTGTAAATTTTGGTCAATGACGTGAGACAAAGTGTATGTGAACTGCTGTATGAAAAGTGAATTTACTCTGTAAATCTTCACCCAAATCCTAATAAAAAAAAGAATGCTACCTGGCCATTTTGGCTTCCTCATGCCTCTGGATCCACAGACAAAGAAGGGTGTTACTGTAATATTGGGTGTGATAGATCCTGATTACCAAGGGGAAATTGGATTGACATTATGTAATGGAGGTAAAGAAGAATTTGTCTGGAATACAGGAGATTCTTTAGGACATCACTTAATACTACCATGGCCTGTGATTAAAATCAATGGAAAATTATAGCAACCCAATTCTGATATGACTACTAATGACCTAGACTCTTCAGGAATGAAGGTTTGAGTCACCCCCACCAGGCAAAGAACCATGACCAGCTGAGGTACTTGCTGAGGGCAAGGGAAATATGGAATGGGTGGTGGAAGAAGGTAGTTCTGGGTATCAGCTATGACCATGTGACCAGTTGCAGAAATGAGGACTGTGATTGTTATGTTTCTTCATTGTATATGTGCATCAAATATTTTTGTTTCCTTCTGTTATGAACTGTGAGTTGTAAATAATGTTAATGCATTTCAGTTGTATGTATGTAAGCATACCATGTTAGGCACAAATATGACTTATAATTGCCTTTATTTAGAGATTATGTGTGGTTAAGAAGATGTGTACAACTGCCTAGTTGACAAAGAATGAACTGTGATAGTTGGAGCTGTGTGTCAGCTTGGCTGGACCACAATTCTGTCTGGTTTAAGCAGTTGTGATGTGGGTTATTCCCATGATGGGATCAGATGTATACTTTTTGAGTAGCCAATCCATTGAAAGGCAGTTTCCCTAGGTGTGTGGCCTGCTTCCAGTATACTTATGGACATCCTGGAAAAGAGACACTCTTCTGTGGATCGGGATCCTGTTGTGCTGACTACAACTGTCTGTGAGTGAACAATCCACCATTCAGCCTGGAGACCTTAGATTCATCATTCATTGTAGTCAACAGCCAGTATCCTGCCTGCCAACCTTGAGCTCGTCAGCCCCTGCAGCTGCATGAGTAGGGAAAAGCCTCCAGCTTGACATTTGATCCAAGAACTTTGGACTTGTCAGCTTCTATAAGTGTGTGAGCCATTTTCCTAAGATAAATTTCTCTTTCCCTATATGTATATATAAGCTTTACTGGTTTTGCTTCTCTAGAGAACTCAGCCTAACATAAGGATTGAGAGAAAAGAAAAAGAGGGAGAAAGAGTGAAATGACTTGTTAGATGTCATTGATCATAGGGAACTTATGTTTTGAAAAATTTTTCAGCATTAAATGTTGCCCAACTTTCAAACATAATCTGCATCTACATCTTGGTTGGATGGTTTCAAAATTCTCCTAGAGGCAACTGAAGTTATTTTAATTAAGCTAAACTAAGTTAGCTAATGAAGTTTTACCTAGTTGTGTTTTTGTTTGGTGGGTTTTTCTATCTTGTGATGATTAATTTTATGTATCAACTTGGCTAGGCTTTTGTGCCATGTTCTTTGATTAAACACTAGTCTCCAGGTCATTATGAAATAGTTTCATATGACTAAGTCAGTCAACTTAAAGTAAAGCAGATTACTTTTCATAATGTGGGTGATCCTCATACAATCAGTTCAAAGTCTAAGAGAAAAATTTGAATTTTCCCTAGGTTATAATCTATCTCCAGATTATCAAGAGATGTCTTTCCAAAACTCTCCAACTTTTCCCTGACCTATAAATCACCAGGGGTATACATTTTGAGAAACAAGAATGGTTGAAACTCCAATCTGTTACCTGACCTACAGATTTGGAACATGCCTGTCTCATAATCATGTAAGCTGGTTTCTTAAATTTCTCCATCACCCATCAGTGAGTTTATAATACTTTGGTGACTTGTGTGTTGCTATGATGCTGAAAGCTATGCAATCAGTATTTAAAATACCAGCAGGGTCACCCATGATGGACAGGTTTCAGCAGAACTCTCAGACTAAGAAACAATAGGAAAAGAGACCTAGAAATACACTTCTAAAAATCAGCCAGTGAAAATCCTATGTATCAACAGAACATTGTCTGCTATAGTGAGTTCATGAAGAGAAGATTGTGAAGATGGTGCAGGACTAGGCCACTTTTTCTACTGTTATGTGTGAGATTGCCATGAGTCTCAGTCACCTCGTGGCAACTAACAAGATATATTTTACATATATACATATATATAATATATATATATGTATATATTGTATGTTGTTGTTGTTGTTGTTATGTGCCATCGAGTCAGCCCCGACTCATAGC
>NW_006921797.1:3408896-3449553 GCF_000298275.1 Orycteropus afer afer | reverse complement strand
AAAAAAAAAAAAAAAAAATCTATATCTATATACTGACAACATTGTCCTTCAGGATATATCTAGAAATATTCTTTTTGACAATGTATGTGATGTCATTCCTCTTCAATTTGTCATTCCCAGCATAATAGACCATATGATGTTCTGATTCAAAATGGCCAATACTGGTTTATTTCAGCTCTTTGATACCTAAGATCAGTGTTTATGTGTTTTATTTCATTTTTTATAATTTCCAATTTTATAAGATTCATACTTTATATATTCCACATTTCAGTTATTAAGGAATGTTTCCAGATGTTTCCTCTCATTTTGAGTCATGTCACATTAGCAAAAGTAAAGTCCTGAAAGCTTCACTCCATCCACATCATTAAGGTCAACTCTACTCTGAGGAGGCAGCTCTTCCTCAGTCATATTTTGAGTGTCTTCCAACCTGAGGGCCTCATCTTCTGATACTATATCCAACAATGTTTCACTGCTATTCATAAAGATTTACAGTAATATAACAGACAGTGTTTCACTGCTATTTGCAAGGTTTTCTGTGGCCATTTTTTTTCAGAAATGGATGGTCACTCGCAATGGATGGTCCCTTCCTTCTTCCTAGTCTGTCAGTCTGGAAGCTCCACTGACATTTGTCCACCATGGGTGATCCTACTGATATTTGAAGTACCAATGGCATAGTTTCTGGCAAGAAATAAATTATGTATTTGAAGCAAGTGAAATTTTCATGTTTGCAATTGCAGCATAATACCAATTTAGCCTATTTAACTGATAAAATGGATGTTAAATTAGATCAAACTGATGAAATCAGCAAGGAAGAATTGAAGCCACTGTTGAAATCAGCAGTTATTAGAAATAGAGTATAGACAGTTCAATAAGCACAACAACACACATTAAATGCAAGACAAAAGGAAATATGGAAGACATAACATGAAAATATAATTTGTGAAAAATTAGACCTACTAGTAAAGAAGTAATTATGAAAAAACAGAAGATACAAAGTAATCTTTTCAGATATAATATATGAAGACTACAGAAATAGAAGAGAATCCTCATATATCAAGGGGAATCATAAAGTATGTTGTTGTTGTTGTTGTTAGGAGCTATTGAGTCAGCACTGATTCATAGTGACCCTACGTACCACAGAATGAAACACTGTCAGGTACTGTGCCAGCCTCACAATCCTTGCTATACCTGAGCCCACTGTTTCAGTCACTGTGTCAGTCCATCTCGTTGAGGACCTTCCTATTTTTTTTTTGTTGATCCTCCACTTTACCAAGCATGATACCCTTCTGAGGGAATGGTTTCTTCTGACAACACAATCAAAGTAGGTAAGATGAAGTCTGGCCATTCTAGCTTCCAAGGAGTATTCCAGCTGCACTTCTTCCCACACAGACTTGTTAGTTCTTCTGGCGGTCCACGATACTTTCAGTCTTCTTTGCCAACACCACAAATCAAAACCATCAATTCTTCTTTGGTCTTCCTTATTTATTTTCCAGCTTTCACATGCATATGACGCAATTGAAAATACCATGGCTTGGGTTGGAGCACCTTAGTCATCAAAGAGACATCTGCTTTTCAGCACTTGAAAGAGGTCTTTTGCAGTAGATTTGCCCAGTGCAATATGTCACTTGATATCTAGCCTGCTGCTTCTATTGGTGTTGATTGTGGAAGAAGTAATATTAAATCTTTGACAACTTCAATTTTTTCTCCATTTATTATGATGATGCTTATCAGTCCAGTTGTGAGGATTTTCATTTTTTTATATTGAGATGTAATCCATACTACAGACTGTAGTCTTTAATCTTCATCAGTAAGTGCTTCAAATCATCCTCACTTTTGGCAAGCAATGTTGTGTAGTCTGCATATCACAGGTGTGAGTCTTCCTCCAATCCTGATGCCACATTCTTCTTTATATAGTCCAACATCTTGGATTATTTGCTCAGCTACAGATTGAATAAGTATGGTGAAAGGAGACAATCCTGATGCACTCTTTTCCTCATTTTAAACCATGCAGTATCCTCTTGTTCTGTTTGAAAGACAGCCTCCTTGTCTATGTACAGTTTCCTCATGAGCACAATTAAGTGTTCTGGAATTGCCACTTTTTTCAATGTTACCCATAATTTGTTATGATCCACACAATCAAATGGTTTTGCGTAGTCAATAAAACACAAGGAAACATCTTTCTGGTGTTCTTTGCTTTCAGCCAAGACCCATCTGACATATGATATCTGACAATGATATCCCTTGTTCTAAGTCCTCTTCTGAATCCAGCTTGCATTTCCAGAATTTCTCTGTCAATATACTACCACAACTATTTTTGAAATATCTTCAGTAAGATTTTACTTGTATGTGATATTAATGATATTGTTCAACAATTTCCACATTCTGTGGGATCACTTTTCTTTGGAATGGGTACAAATATGGATCTCTTCCAGTCAGTTGTCCCAGTAGTTGTCTTCCAAATTTCTTGGCATAGACAAGGGAGTGTCTCCACTGTGGCATCCATTTGTTAAAACATCTCAATGGATATTCTGTCATTCCCTGGAGCCTTGTTCATCACCAATTCCTTCAGTGCAGCTTCAAAGTCTTCCTTCAATACCATTGGTTCTTGATCATACTCCACTTCCTGAAATGGATGAACATCAACCAGTTCTTTTTGGTACAGTGACTCTGTGTATTCCATCCATCTTCTTTTGATATCTCCTGTATCATTCAATATTTTGCCCATAGAATCTTTCAATATTACAGCTCAAGGCTGGAATTTTTTCTTCAGTTCTTTTAGCTTGAGAAATGCCAAATGTGTTCTTCCCTTTTAGTTTTCTAACTCCAGGGCTTTGCATATTATAATAATTGACTTTGTCTTCTTGAGTGCTCTTTGAAATCTGTTTAACTCTTTTATCTTGTCATTTCTTCCATTTGTTTTAGCTACTCTCCATTCAAGGGCATGTTTCAGAGTCTCTTCTGACATCCATTGTAGTATTTTCTTCCTTTCTTGTCTTCTTAATGACTTTTTAATTTTTTTCTGGTTACCCAGTGCTTCTCTGACAGTAATATACCACAAAGGGGATGGCTTTAACAAACAGGAATTTATTCTTACAATATGGAGGCATTAAGTATGAGTTCAAAGTACCAGGCTCTAGGGGCTGGGTGAAAACCCTAATCCTTGTCTTCAGCTGTGCCTCCTGCTCCAGGCCCACTGAAGCTAGAAGCTTTTCTTCACTGAGCTGAGGCTGAAAACCCAAGGTCAGCAAGTAACAAGGCAGAGTCCCGATGTTACCAAACCACATGGCAGTCCATTAATTCAAGTCCATTAAAAGTCCTAAGATACACAGAGCAGGGCAGGCTGCTGAGCAATGACTCGGCTACATACAGGGTCCAAGCATGCCATAAGTTAGAGACCATTCCCCAAGGCTTTTCCTTATATTCAGGAAGCAGACCACATCCCTAAGGCAGCTACTCAGTTGCTCACAGTAGATTCCACCATGGAGCTGATTACCAATCTTGTCATGGAGAAAACTACATCCAGCTGCCCAGCCACTCAACCAGGTCCAGCCAAACTGACACACAAACTTAATTACCACAACTTTCTTCGTGGATTATGTCCTTGATGTCATCCCACAGTTCCTCTGGTTTTCAGTCATTGGTTTACAATGTATCAAATCTATTCTTTAGATAGTTTCTAAATTCAGGACGGATATAATTAAGGTCATATTTTGGCTCTCGTAGATTTGTCATCAGTTTCAATTTGAACTTGCATGTGAACAGTTGATGGTCTTCTGTTCCACAACCAGCTCCTGGTCTTGTTTTGGCTGAAAATACTGAGCTTCTCCATTACCCCTTTCCACAGATTATATAGTCAGTCTGATTCCTGTGTACTCCATCTGGCAAAGTCCACATGTATAGCCACTGTGCACATTGCTGGAAGAAGATATTTGCAATGAATGAGTCGTTGGTCTTGCAAAATTCAATCATGTGATCTCCAGCATTATTTCTATCACCAAGGCCATATTTTCCAACTACTGGTGATTCTTCTTTGTTTCCAACTTTTGCATTCCAATTACCAGTGATAATTAACACATCTTGGTTTCATGTTTGGTCAATTTCAGACTGAAGAAATTGATAAAAATCTTTAATTTCCTCATCTTTGTGTTTGGTCGTTGGTGTGTAAATTTGAATAATAGTAGCATTAATTGGTCTTCCTTGTAGGCCTATGGATATTATCCTATCATTGACAGCATTGTACTTCAGGACAGATCTTGAGACATTTTTTGTGACAATGAATGTCACATCATTCCTTTCCAATTTGTCATTCCCAACGCAGTAGATCATATGTTTGTCTGGTTCAAAATGGCCCAAACTAGTCTATTTCATCTCACTAATGCCTAAGATATTGATGTTTATGTGTTCCAATTTTGTTTTTGACAACTTCCAACTTTCCTAGATTCATATTTAGTACATTCCATTTTCTGGCTTTTAATGGATGCTTGCAGCTGTTTCTACTTATCTTGAGTCTTGCCACATCAGCAAATGGAGGTCCTGAAAGCTCTACTTTATCCATATCATTAAAGTCAGTTCTATTCTGATGAGACAGCTCTTCCCCAGTTGTATTTTGAGTGCCTTCCGACCTGAGGGGTTCATCATCTGGCACTATATCAGACAATATTTCAGGGCTATTCATAAAGTTTTCCAGTAATATATCAGATAGTGTTTCACTGCTCTTCATAAGGTTCTCAACTGAGAAGTCGATGGGCCCTTCCTTCTTCCAAGTCTGTCTTAGTCTGGAAACTCTGCTGAGACCTGTCTATCATGGGTGACCCTGCTGGTATTTGAAATATTAGTGGCATAGTTTCCAGCTTCAAAGCAACACACAAGCCACCATAGTACTACAAACTGACAGATGAGGTAAAGGATAAAAAAACCCAATCTAGCTTAGAAGAGTCACACATTAACAAATAATCAAAAAAAGAGAACTAAAAATCTGTGATTGGCAAAGTTTCATCCATAAAATACAAACAAATTAAAACATTTAAAATATTCTAAGTGCCTTAAATTAGAGAATGATTAAGTAAATAATGGTGTTTCTATTTTAGGCAATATTATGCATCTATTAAAATTATTATGAAGAAAATTTAATAAAAACAAAGTAAAATGTGTGCCACATCATGTAAAATAGAAGATAAGGAATCCAGAGATTTATATTTTCCTATAAAAACAACTTTAAATAAATCTTGCATGTTTAATAGACCTGAACATTCTATTCAAGAAAATTAATTCTTGTGCTATAGTTGTGGAATTAGAGATTATTATAAAAATATTTATTATAACAATAAACTATAGTAAGCCTATAAGCTCATGCAGCAAGACTTGAGAAAATAAAGACTTATTTCATCAAATCTTGATTTAAATAAGAGGCAAATTTAATGTCTGAGTACTCATTGTTAAGCACTATCTACAGCGTAAAATTTCATATGATAAGAAATTAATTCCAGTTTTTCTCCCTGTATGAGATTTGTATTCTGTAAATTAGAATACAAGCAGTCTTAATTAAGGAAACATGAATGTGTAAGGATTTATTCTAATAAAATCAATCATTTTTAAGGAGAAAGAGTTAATTTAAATGAAAACTGTTTTAATCTCTTTTGTAGTATTTCCACTCTCAAATAATAGAAATTAGTCCAATATGTGATATTTTTCATTATCAACCAGTATAGATTCCTTTGAGTCAATTCTGACTCAAGACTTTCCCATGTAATAGGAGGTTTATTTCTTTTTAGGAAGACTATTATTAGTTTTTGTTGATTGTGGTGCTGTGGTGTTTGACACATATCTCTAAAAAACTTTCTTCCTTATTAAAGACTAAAGATTATTATTTACACAATTCAAGATCCAAGAACACATCAGAAGCTAGGTCAATGTAATTATCAGCTGTTGACTCTTTTGATTCTGAGGTTGTATGTGATTTCTATATTCGTTAAGCTTTTAGCCAGATTCACACATATATTTAGCCATGTAAAATATGTTACTATCATTACTACTGATAATATCTTTAATGAGCACTCAGCACACAAATCCAATGTTGGCTAGATACAAAGATAAGTATGCCTAATTTTAGCAACCGTCATGGATTGCTAACTCATTGCCATTGAGTAAATTCCAATTCATAGTGGCCATATAGGAAACAGTAGAACTGTAAAGATTACATTCCCAAGTCTGTAAATCTTTGGAAGGAGATTGCCTCATCTTTTTCCTGTGGGTTCAAACCACTGACCTTTTGGTTTGCAGCTGAATGCTTTAATCACTGCACCACCAGAGCTCTTAAAGGATTGCTGACGGCTGAACAGATCTCATAATAAAAAAATCACTAACTTCAAAAGCATAGCAAACACATTGTGACCATGTGGGATTCATACCAAGTATGCAAGATGGTTCAGCACTAGGAAAACAATCAATGTAATCCATCATGTAAGTAAAATAAACAAAAAAATCACATGATCATATCAATCAATGCAGAAAAGGCATTTGATAAAATCCAACACTCATTCCTGATTTAAAAAAAACAACTTTCAGATAAATAGGAATAGAAGGGGAATTCCTCAGCATAACACAGGGCACATAGGCAAAAGCAATAGCCAAACTTATTCTCAATGAAGAGAGACTGAAACCACTTCCCTTGCAAACAGGAATGAGACAGGCATGCCCCCTGTCTCTACTTCTATTCAATATTGTTTTGGAAGTTCCAGCCAGGGCAATATGGCAGGAAAAGGGAAATCAAAGGCATCCAGATTGGTAGGGAAGAAGTAAAACTATCCCTTTTTGCTGATGATATGATGTTATACATAAAAAACTCCAAGAGACTCAGCAAGAAAACTACTGGAACTTATTAAAAGATTTAGCATAGTGGCAGGATACAAGATCAACATACAAAATTCAGTTAGATATCTCTACACCAGCAAAGAGGTCTCTGAAAACCAAATAAGGAAATCAATACCATTTGCAATAGGAGCTCTGGTAGCATAGTGCCTAAGGCACTTGACTGCTAACCAGAAGGCTGGTGGTTCAAACCCACCAGCCACTCCTCGGAAGGAAGGTTGGGCAATCCTACTTCCGTAGTGATACTGCCTCGGAAACCCAAGGAGGGGTCGCTATGAGTCGGGGGCCGACTCGATGGCAAATAACAACAACAACAACAACAACAACCAAAAAGATAAAATACTCGGGAATAAATTTTACCAGGAATGTAAAAGACCTATACAAAGAAAACTACAAACCACTACTTCAAGAAACTATAAGAGATATACATAAATGGACGATCATACCATGCTCATGGATAGGAAAACTGAATGTTGTGGAAGTGGCAATACTACCTAAAGTAATTTATACATTCAATACAATCCTGATCTAGATTTCATCAACATTCTTTAAAGACATGAAAAAACCAATCACTACTTTTATGGAAAGGAAAGAGATCTCATATAAGCAAAGCACTATTGAGGAAGAAGAAAAAAATAGGAGGGCTCACATTTGCAGATCTCAAAATCTACTATACAACCACAGTTGTCAAAACAGCCTATTATTGGTACAACGACAGACACATAGACCAGTGGAACTGAAATTGAGAACCCAGAAATAGATCCATCCATCTACAGTAAGCTGATCTTTGACAAAAGTGGGAAATCCATTATATGGGAAAGAGATAGTCTTTTTCACAAATGATGATGTCAAAACTGGTTATCCATTTGCAGGAAAATGAAACAAGATCCATGCCTCACATGATACACAAAAACTAACTCCACATGGATAGAAAACTTAAAAGTGAAACCTAAAACTATAAAGTTCATAAAAAAAAAAAAAAAAATAGGGGCAAACTTAGGGCCCTAATTTATGGCATAAATAGACTATCAAGCATAACCCAAAATGCACAAACAGTTAAAAAAATAAAATTCTTATGTGCTTCAAAACACTTCTTCAAAGAAATAAAAAGAGAACCTACAGATCAGCAATCCCATTACTAGGTATATGGCCTAAAGAAGTGAGAGGCAGGACACCAATAGATATATGCACACCCATGTTCATCTCAGCACTATTCACAACAGCAAAGAGATGGAAACAACCTAAGTGCCCATCAACTGAAGAATGGATAAACAAACCGTGGTGCATACAAACAGTGGAATACTATTCAACCCTAAAAAATAAGGTAAAATCTGTAAAACCCCACATGAAGTAGATGAACTTAGACAACATTATGCTGAGAGAAATAAGTCAATCACAGAAGGGCAAATATTGTATTAGTCCACTATTGTAAAAAGTCAAGGAAAGGTTTATACACAGAAGGAAATTATCTTTGTTGGTTACCAGGGATGGGAGGAGAGGGGACAGAAAATTCCTAGATATGTTGAAAAAAAAAAAAAAAATATATATATATATATATAGAAACCTGAGATTATTAGTAGTTACCAGGAGTAGAAATGAGGGGGAAAGGGCATATTTTGTTTGCAGGGCATTGAGTTTATGCTAATAGAGACAGAGTATTTTGGAAATGGATAGCAATAATGGTAGCACAACATGAAAAATGTCATCAATGTCCCTGTGCTGTAAATGTGGAAGTTGCTATGCTGGCAAATGCCCTTTTATGTTTTCACCACAACATAAATAAATAAATAAGAAAAGCTTAGGGAAAAGGATCCTACATTCACGACAATGTGATGTACATTCAACATAATTTCACTTTTATTGAAAAAATTATATATATAAGCACATTACATGATGAAAAAATTTGAACTAAAATTTAAATATGAGCATCACTGGAAGTAATTTTTGCTTTGTTCTTTCTTTTTTTTTTTAATCTTTTTTCCATAATATACAAATGAATGAATTAATTTTGTGATTAAAAATAAATTTAGTCTACACAAAAAGTGGCCTTAAAAAACCAAACAAGAAATTAACATCAGATCCTTATGTCCTTTCCATATATTTATTTATTTATGTATGTGTGTGTGTGTATGATGTAATTCTCATTCTGGAGTGTGAGGTTAGTCTTTCTAAACAATTATTTTTATACATGAAATACTCTGTTGATAATACTCTTCCTGGACCCCATCTCGGAGCATTGAGGTGTTTGGTATTTCTTTACATCAAAATCCTGGTGGACTCAGTGGGCAAAACTATGTACCAAATTCTCTCTCAGAAAGTCTTATTTCTTTCAGGTGTGTTGCACAAACTACACTCTCATTGGCTCTTCTACAGTCAAGGACTTAGCACTTGTTCTGACCCCTTTCTCCTATTAATATGGAAATTCATTTCAGATCTCACTCTGTCATTTTCAGAGATTTTAATGAATGATGAAAGTCTGATCTTGTAAGACCCCTCCACCCACATCTTCCCACTTCTCCCCACGCTTTGCATTTCCCATTGCCTCTGGGCCTGAAGTTTCATTCATTTGAAAATTATTCTTGGAAACATCTCCCCTCCTCCAGCTGTTAATCTGTCATTAATGGGCCATAAGTCATTCAGATATACTGCACTATTATGCAACCTCAACAGAGTGGAAAAAATCATTTGCTTTACTGTCAATGTAAAAACTTTTATCTTCTTTGACAGTTTTATTCAGAAAACCTCAGCTTTATTTTAATTTGATTCTAATGATGGCTTTCAGAAAATGATTTGAGTAAGTAAAAGTTTAGTGCAATGACAGCTGTCATGATTTCTGTGGTGGTTTCTCTCAAGGAGCATTTATTGAAAAGATGCATTTCAAATGCAGTGCATCATTTTGGCACAGTAGATGGAAGTTAATTATTCAGAACTGGTAGTGTAGTAGTATTTACTCAGTAGGGAACTTAAATGAAGAAGGCCCATTTGTTTTATACCCTTTATCTTTCCTTGCCAGAACTTCCTTGATCAAAACTTAGATTTACAGACATCTTAATACTATTTGAATTTATGGTAATTGTTGTTGGTCATACTTACAGAGTAAAAGGACCATCTCATTTTCTAATAATACAAATAACGACATGGAAGAATTCAGGCAGAATGGACTGATGAAATGGCTTCTTCACTCCATTTTTACTATAAACTACTGTGTTGAAATCAAAGGTAGAAGTATTTACAAAAGCTGAGGATGTTTTATTTTGGAAGTACATTAAACCAAATTAAGCATAATTATGGCTCTTGCTAAGATTTCAAATTCATTTTCATTTACTGGGGAAATATTAACCACATCTGACTTTATAAGTCTGTAATGAATTTATGCTTGGTTGGTAGTGGTTAAAACACAGAGCCCAAAGCCTATATTCTAAAAATTATTTTATTTGGAAATAATTCTATCAGCTTTTCACAACGCAATATGACCAGCTGAAACCTACATTTGCTCAAATAACGGACTATCTAATGACATTTCATTTGTTTATCAGCAATGTGAATGCCATGAGTCATGGAAGTAAGAGCAAGGAGAGTTGAGGAGGCAAAGCTATGGTACCTGCACATATTCAGTTTTAAGAGCTCTATATCTGAGCTCTGTAAAAATCCATCATGCTACAACTGGTAAATTAATACCACTTTAAATGATGCATTTGGGCATCAAAGGAATAGCCTAGCTAAGGTTAGCATAAGAATGAACATTTAATATAAAATTCAAGGAGCATGTTTTTTCTTAAAACTTATTTCAGAAGTGCAAGGATATAAAAGGGATAACAAATAAAAATTCAAGTCAAAGAGGAATAGTTGTTCTGTTTGTTTGCCTGGGTGGAGGTGTGGAGTGGCTATTGCTGTGAGCTGATGAAGAGAAAGCCTCACAGATTGATTATCTTTCTATATTACACAGAAGATTTGCTTCAAACAGCTACTTAAAGCAATGTCTCTGAGGAAGCTGACATATTCCAATAACATGACACTAAACATTATGTTCTCTATTTTGCAATTTTGCTATTAGGAGTTCAGTGGAAAGGGGGAAAGTTCTTCCTTTTTTTTTTTTTTTTTTTTTTTACAGACTGCATCTTTAAGCAAAGTTCTCCCAGCCTTCAGTAAGAAGAAACACATTAGTAAGAGGATTATGTTCCTATTCCACCCTAATTATTTTAAACAGAAAAGTTCAAATCAAACAATGGAGCTTTTCTCAATCTGAAAATGTTTCCAATCTTAAGATCTAAAGGCCTAATAGTTTATAAGCTCTGCCTGCATAATTTAGGTAGGATGGTAAACACAGCTTCGAGAAATTTTAAGCTGAGCTTTCTAGACAGTGTTAGCTTTTATCTTCCACTAGATGAAATCTTATAATACTTTGTTAAATTGCTCCATTGTGTTTAAATAAAAAAACATGCAGATTTGGCAAATGTTAAAAAGGACATTAATTTCAAAATATTCATTACTTAATAGAAAATTATACACTGAACTACAATCTAGTTCTTCTAGATATATATTTTGTTAATTAACACAAGTGGAAGTTTGCTCAGCATATATTTAATGGGTGGGATGATATTCCATCAGAATAATCCTGGAAAAGAAATACTCTCATGTCTGCTATAACTTACATATTTTTTTGTGGAACTCCTTACATTTAATTTCTTTGTATCTATTTGGCTTGCCGATTGCCAACGAGTAGATTCCAACTCACAACGACCCCATGTGCGCAGAGTAGAACTGCACCATAGAGTTTTCAATGCCGTGACCTTTTGGAGCAGGGCACCAGGGTTTCTTCCAAGGAGCCTCTGAGTGTGTTTGAACCAACCTTTCAGTTAATAGGTTCGGCTTAACCACTCGCACCACCTAGGAACTCCTTTATTTAACTTCAATATGAGCAATTTATCATTGGAACAAATGCTCACCCTGCACAGAAGAAACAACCTGTGCGAAGTCAACTGATGGTCCTCTGGCCTCCAGTAGCAGACACCAGATGGAGTCAGAAAAAGGAAGGAGAATCATTCCTTCTCATTGCACAGACAGAATCATTTCTTCCCTTTGTTACCCAGCTGTACTCCACCAAGACTTCCCAACAGACACAGCAGTTTTCCTAGCTAGGCATTTCCAGAGTCAGAACCAACATACATATAAATGGCAAATAACTGGTGGTATAGTGCTTAAAGCATTTGGCTACTAACCAGAAGGTCTGTGGTTCAAACCCACTAGCCACTCCGCAAGAAATTGTACTCTGTCCTAAAGGCATGCTATGAGTCAGAATTCACCTGATGGCAGTGGGTTTGGTTTTATGGTTTATCTAGACTGCAAGGTTCAATTTCATATTTACTTACATAGTAATTACAAGGGCACTTATCATAATACCAGTTTGATTTATTCTGTAGGTGTTTTTTAATGTTACTTATAGATTCTGAGAGCTTGCCTAAATACTTACAGATTTTTCAGTCTGATTTGCCTTTGTAAATTTTCAGAATTTGTCTTCAATTTGCAGAGTGAAAATCTGGTTTAGAATTTGTGCAGACTGAAAGCGACTATTCAGCTGTTTACTGTAAATGCATATATTGTTTAAAACCACAAAATACAAGTGCCTATTGGAAGAACCCCCTTTAAATAAACAGATTATTTTTAATGTGTAATAGAACTGCTTGGAATAATTCCACTGAAGTAATGCAGCATTCATGCTAGTCTTGGTGATCCTGTTCTACTCCGAAGGACATTATTGTTCCTGTTCACAGTTAAGTCAATTGAAGAAATATAATGAAAACTATTGCAATTTATTTTAGAGGCACTCCCTATAACTTGCTGTTGCTGTTTTTAGTGCCATTTAGTGGGCTCTGACCCATGGCAATTATATGTACACAACAGAGTGTATCACTGCCCTGTCCTGAGCCATCCTCATAATCCTTGCTATGCTTGTGCCCATTGTTGGAGCCACTATATCACTCCGTCTCATTGAGGGTTTTCTCTTTTTTGCTGACCTTCTACTTTACCAAGTATGATACCCTTCTTCAAGGGTGGTCCTTTCTGAAAACATGACCAAAGTACATGAGACAAAGTCTGGCCATTCTCGCTTCCACACATCAGCTTTATATATTACTTGATTTAGTTCTAATAACAATTGTATGGCATTATTTTTTATCCACATATTACAGAACAGAAAATTGAATTTCAAAGAGAGATTTGAAGTCAACCTGACTTCAAAGCCTGGGCTTTTAAACAATCCATTCCATAAGGTTTGTATACAAAGAAATATCCTGCGAATATCCTGATATGCGGCAGCTCCACAGTAGTCTGGAAGCTCTGCTGACACCTGGTCAGCATCACAGGGAGTAACATACAAGGCTCCACTGCCAGATGGGTGACAGTTATAGAAGAGGTGCATTGCCTAGAAATTAAACTCAATTTTCCAGCATGAAAGGTGAGAATTCCTACCATTGAACCACAACTGCCTCACTTACTGATGGGTAACATGATCAAAAAAGTTTGGGGATTATTGGTGTATATGATAAAAACTAAATTCCTCAGTACAAAGGCACTTGATGATCTGACACTTGCCTGACTTTCAAGTGTCAGTTGCCACCATGTTACCACATACATACTGACAACTGCTTATTCAAAATCATTTGTGGTTCTCTGAGTATAAAGCTTGTCAAATACCTTTGCTTTTCTAGATTTCATGCTGCCCATAATTCTATCCCCAAAATTCTGCTGGTGAATTTGTTTGGAAAATTTTTTATTTGTCTTTGGACTCAGTTCATGTGTTACTTCTTCTGAGAAACCATATAGAACCTCCAAAAATATTTATGTTCTCCCTTAACTCACCATGGCGCTCAGTGTAAGATTCTTGTTATTAGGCGCTGTCAAGTCAATTCTGATTCACAGTGATCCTATGTACAACAGAAGGAAACACTGCCTGGTCCTGTGCCATCCTCATACTCATAATCACTGCTATGCTCATCCCCATTGTTTCAGCCACTGTGTCGATCCATCTTGTTGAGGGTCTTCCTCTTTATTGTAGACCCTCTAATTTACCAAAAATGGTGTCCTTCTCCAGGGACTGGTCCCTCCTGATAGCATATCTTAAGTATATGAAACAAAGTCTCACCATTCTCACTTCTAAGGAGTGTTCTGGCTATACTTCTTCCAAGACAGGTTTGTTAATTCTCTGGCAGTCCATGGTATATTAAATATTCTTCACAACATCATAATTCAAAGATGTAAAGTCTTCCTTGGTTTTCCTTATTCATTGGCCTTTCTTTATTCATATGCTTTCATATGCATATAAGGCAGTTAGAAATACCATGGCTTTGGTGAAGTGCCCCTTAATCCTCAAAGTGACATCTTTGCTTTTTTAATGCATCAAAGAGGTCTTTCACAGCATATTTGCCCAATATAATATGCTGTTGGATTTCTTGGCTGCTGCTTCCATAAGTATTAATTGTTGGTCCAAGGAAAATGAAATACTTGACAGCTTCAATGTTTTCCTTCTTTATCATGATATAGAAGCTCTGGTAGTGTTAGTGCCTAAGGTATTTGACTGCTACCCAGAAGGCTGGCAGTTCAAACCCACCAGCCACTCCTAAGAAGGAAGGTTGGGCAATCTACTTCCATAGCAATACTGCCTCGGAAACCCAAGGAAGGTTATGCGTTATGAGTCGGATCTGACTCGATGGTTGTGGGCTTGGTTTTTTTCATGATATTGTGTATTGGTCCACTTGTGAGGATTTATGTTTTCTTCATGTGGAGGTGAAATCCATACAGTAAGTGCTTCAAGTCCTGTTCATATTCAACAAGCACAGTTGTGTCATCTGCATATTGCAGGTTGTTAATGAGTCTTCCTCCAATCCTGACACTTCTTGGATTATTTGCTCAGCATATATATAGTGAATGGATACAACTCCGACAAATACCTTTCCTGATTTTAAACTATGTATTATCCCTTTGTTCTCTTTGAATGACTGCCACTTGGTCTACAGGTTCCACATAAGCACACTTAAGTGCTCTGGAATTCTCCTTCTTTACAATGCCGTACATAATTTGTCATGATCCATGCAGTTGAATGTCTTGGCATAGTCAATAAAATACAAGTAAATATTTTTCTAGTATTCTCTGCTTTCAGCCAAGTTCTATCTGACAGCAACAATGATATTCTTAGTTCTGGAATCTCGCTTGGATTTCAAGCAGTTCCCTGTCCATGTACTGCTGCGACATTTTAAAATTTTCTTCAGCAACATTTTGCTTGCATGTGATATTAATTATATTGTCAATTAGTTTCTGAATTGGATCATCTTTCTTTAGAATGGGTACAAATATGGATTTTTCCTGTCAATTGACCATGTATCTGTCTTCCAAATTTCTTAGCATAGACAAGTGATTGTTTCCAGCATTTCATCTGTTTGTTGAAATATCTCAATTGATATTCACTCAACTCCTGGAGACTTATATTTGCTAATGCCTTCAATGTAACTTTAACTTCTTCCTTCAGTACCATTAGTTCTTCACCATATATTGCTTCTTAAATGGTTGAAAATACTATTACTGCTAGTGCTGAAATTACTAATAACAATACAATATATCACAATCTGTACAAAACTCTGCATTCATTTCTTGCTGTGGTGAAAAAAATTAATACTGGTGTAGAAAGTGAAACTATTTTAGAATATGAAATTGTCATATTTGCAGACTCCATAAATAACAGAAACTTTTCTCCTATTGATGTAAATTATTGCATAGAAAGAAGGCTAAGCAATTGTCAATATCATCATTTGAAAATTCATTTTCCAAACTTCTGGATGATAAACAAAGAGGGCTCTGCAGATAGAATATATTTCCAGGTGTAAAACTCATGGCAAAAATTGTAAGAGGGAGTGACTACTGTATTTTCTATCAGTCAGTTCTGGATATTTTTTTGTTCACAAACTACTGAGTCCTAAATAATTTAATTCTCTCTTTGCTATGGATGGATTTAGTAATTGGTGCAACTCAAATAAGATTATAAACATGAAAACAGTTCAACTGACAGAGATTGTGTCTTGTTTTGTGTAAGTTAAAGACATGGTTTTGGCTTAATTCATGAACTAGAAACAGAAATTGGTGAAGACCATAAGTATTGGAGAGCAATTTTGGATTTTTTTTTTTATATCACTTAATAATTGCTGAATGTGGACTATCTTTTGAGGATGATGTGTTTGGATCCCCACAAAATGGAATTTTGTGGATAACTTAAATTATTGCTCAGTTTGATCCATTCTTAGCAGGACACATTTCAAAATATGGTGACACAGGAAAGATATATGGGATTACTGTAAGTCAGAACCAGTTCAACAGCACAACAATAATATTCACAATTTTTTTTTTTATTCTAACTTTTGTTTTTGTGCTATGTTTAGTTGTTGCCATTTCATTTACCTGAATATAAAATATGACACTTTTTAAATTGTTATACTATAGAAATAATTTAAATAATTGATAATAAATAGAATGTATAAAACAAGTAAAATTGATCAAATAAATTTTACACTTGAATTTGAATTTTAGCACAAAAAATTATATTTGAAAATTTAGTAAGCAAAAAAAATTAATTTGCTACATGTAATTTTGTTCTTTAGTCAAAAGAAATCATACTTATAAGCTAATAAGAAATAATTTCATTAGTTTGTCATACGGTATTTGCTGTCAGACCCTTTCTAGATCTCTACAAGAGTTTTTTTTTTTTTTTTTTTCCTTGAAATAATAGTTTAAAAGTTGCACACTAACTTTTCATCCTTTAATGAATGGTATGTCTTCACATTTCATTGGACTACTGATGATACCCTTCGAGGGTGAGAATGATCACAAAGTGAATGATACAAATAAAAGGGTATGCTCAATCTGATGGCACTTTTTGGTTATTTTTGCACAGAACAGGACCACATCCATCACAAGTTCCATGACAGTGTTTCTGGCACATTCTTATGTGGTTGATGAGAGAGAACTGAATGTGAAGTTATACCCAATCAATGCAAAGTGAAAAAGAAAATATAATAGTTATGTTGTTGTTGTTGTTATGTGCTGTTGAGTTGGACCCAACTCATAGTGACCCCTTCTTGGGTTTCTCAGGCGGTATCACTATGGAAGTAGATTCCCCAACCTTCCTTCTGAGGAGTTGCTGGTAGGTTTGAACCCCTTCCGGTTAGCAGTCAAATGCCTTAGGCCACTACCAGAGCTCCTATAGTAGTTACAGTATATGAAATTTATAAAACGTATATTTTTATTTCTTTGTGTAAGTGTTCAATGCCCATATTCAGAGATACATGCATAATTGATGTAACAATAGCATGACTTCTTGATGATTAAGTTTGTTTTGCAAGTCAGAACAATATGAATCAGTTTCTAAAAAGATAGTCCGAAGGGAAATGGAAAATAAAGTATCTTTATATATATTTATTTATATTTACTTACTCAAGAATTAGTTGAATTTCCTAATGTGGAAATATGTAAATATTATGATAAAATATAATGGTAATGGTCTGATAAATGTCTTTTGATGCCTTCTTGCAAGAGGAATTTTGAAACGCTCATTGCTGCAAAACAGAAACATATTTTGCATGATACTTAGTTTTGCATCCTCTTGTGTCTAATACTTCAATTATTAACATATATAGAGTAATATCACACACTCTTTGCTACACAATAGACCCTAAAAAGTGAAATTTACTTAATACATAAATTAAAACTTTTGCATTTAACAAATATTTATATTTCCAGTATTTTTGGACATTTTCTATGCTAGTATTATATTAAATTTGTAGCCATGTTAGTATTATATTAGACGTATGCTAGATAGTGTCTAAGTATATGCCAAAACTATTTTAAAGTTAAAGTTATAAATATTCTTGTTTAAAAGACTTAGGATATACTTAAGGTAAATGCTACACAGTTCAAAACCAATTTGAATGAATTAATTGTAGTAGTAGATTTTTTCGAGTTCCCTCACTTTTGCACGTCATCTGGGACTGGCGTTCTCATTGGCTATTTCTCAAGACATGTGCTAGAGTGTACCCTTGTGTTTGTTTCATGGCAAAGAACTTTGCTGGATTATCCTAGCTGGAGTTGCTGGATCAGCAGACATGGATGTCTAAGACTGTTCTCTAAAAATGGAGCATTGACTTGTTATTTATTAATGTAATCTATCTTTGTTCACTAACCACTCTTGGTGGAACCAGTTGCATATTGGATGAATGTAGAAGGAGTGTAACTGAACAGCCCACCCCTATCTCTTGTTTATTGGAAAGAAATAGTATACTCCCAAGAGACCTACTGAGATAAGGAGTTTCAGTTACATGAAAGGGGACTGTGGGAGACAAATATCAATGAAGGTGTTGTGGTGGTAAAGACCTCAAGTTTAAAGAACCTCACATAGATGCCCTCATAACCCTGTGCAAACTTTATTTCTGGCTAGAATATTCTCATGTTCTGGAATTGGTATCAATTTCACTTAGTGTCCTGCCAGTTCTTATCCACCATGGCACTTCCTTTTCCTTCTGTCTTTGGTATCTATGGGCCTTTACTTTGGACAACTGGGGCCCTTGTTTTGTTGATGCCTTAAGCATGTGCTTACCTTCCTTATTGGGAACTCTGTCCCTGTTTCTACCACCTTCTGCAGTATGAAATTCATCAAACATGTAATCAAGATGTGTTAATAATTTCTGGTGATTGCAATGTGAACATTGAACTAAAGAAGTAGGATCAATAGTTGGAAAAAATATGGTCTTTATAATAAAAACGATGTCAGAGATTGAATGCTAGAATTCTGAAAGACCCACAACTTACTCATTGGAAATACCCTTTTTTGACAACATATGCAATAACTATACACACAGACCTCACTGGAAGGAATATACATGAATCAAATCCACTATATCTATGAAAAGAGATCATGGAGACGCCCAATATCATCATTCAGAACTAGGCCAGGGGAAGACTGTGGAACAGATCAACAATTGCTCACATGCCAGTTCAAATTGAAACTGAAGAATATTAAACAAATCCACAAGAGCCAAAGTATGACCTTGAATACATTCCACATGAAGTTAGAGACCATCTCTAGAATAGATTTGATGCATTGAACACTAATGACTGAAGATCAGATGAGTCATGGGATGACATCAAGGACATTATATTTGAAGAAAGCAAAAGGTCATTAAAAAGACAGAAAATGGATGTCAGAAAAGACTCTGAAATTTGCTTTTGAATATAGAGTAGCTAGGTAGTGCCTAAGGCACTTGACTGCTAACCAAAAGGCTGGTGGTTCAAACCCACCAGCCACTCCTGGGAAGGAAGGTTGGGCAATCTACTTCCATAGTAATACTGCCTCGGAAACCCAAGGAGGGGTCACTATGAGTTGGGGCAGACTTGATGGCACATAACAACAACTACGAAGTGAATGGAATAGAAAAAATACAGGTAATTTTACATGTTTTCTAGAGATTTTACCACTACTCCACATGGATAGTGAAATATATTTCCAGCTGCACATACATTTTTAACTCCTTCATCTATGAGTATCTGCATGTTCCTAAAACAAATACATAGAAGCATGAAATGTATCTTCATATATGACTCAACCCTATGAGTGAACAGTGATTCTAACAACCACCAGAAAAACACCTGTTTTCAATCTTACCTTATGCTCCCAAGGAGTCATTGGGTGGAACTAATGGATAAGCCATCAAGGACTAACTGGAAGTTTAGCAGTTTAAACCCACCCAGAAGTGCTGTGGAATATAGGTCTGGCAATCATCTTTTAAAAGGTCACAACCTTGAAAACTCTAAGGAGCACAGTTCTACTGTAACACACACATTGTCATTATGATTTGGAATCAACTCTGCGGCAACTGGTACTGATTTTATGTTCTCATATGAGAGGATTTTTTATGGACAGATTGATTCCTTTTTTTGTGCTAATATTGCTCTTGCCTGTGCTATTTTCAAAGGAAAGGGTTAGGAAGAAGTGGTTTCTGATTATTTTTTTTAAAGTATGATTTCTCTTTGCACCTTTACTATGCTGAGTTGCAAAAAGAAATCTTTAGAATGTGCACAAATAATTACAATTTACCTAACTCCATAGCAAGAACAGACCCATCACTCAAATAGATACTTTATTCATTAATTTACTCAGAGTCTAAACTATCACTGTATCTCAAAGAAATGTCTCAAACTCTGTACCCAAATATTGAACTACTTCTTGGACATTTCTGCATAGATGTCTTTCAAAGTCTTAAAATAATCATGTTCAAACCTAAACTTTTTTTCTTTCGTCCTGAGTTTACTAGTTTGAAGACTCGCTGAGCTCAGTCCAGCTCATCATCAATCAGTGCTTTGTAACTGAGTGAGTGTATGTCTGAACCAGTTTGTAACTGGGCTTGGTGAGTGTGCAATAAAAATGTGAATGAGGTAAGTTTTCTCTCTTAAGAAACTCACAGCTTCATCCGAGAAGTGTTTCATTCTTGCCTAAAATCTCTACAGAAGAGTCAATTACATCCTTGAGAGAAATCTCTTCATATACCAAGGTGGTTAATAACACTTCATCACTTCAAACTCAATCATTCTACAATTTAAAAGAGGCTGAAAAGTCATTCCTTCCTACCATCTTTCCAATACTAACTTCCTTTCATAATATTTTTCTTATTTTTACAAAATGTGACACCATTATTTTTTCAGACTTTTAAGGAAATTTTAGAGTTAGTTGGCTTCTCCACCTGGAAAGACCTTACAGCAGTCCCTCTCTCACTTTCATATATACTACCTTCAAATCTTTTTCAAATCTAAGTATGATATGACCCTGGTACAGAGGTAGTCTTTTCAGAACTCAGGCTACTGAGAAAGTCCTTGTGTCTATATTATTTGGGATGGAGTTTTCTGTCTTATGTGACTAAGCATCTGACCACCTCTTCATCATTCAGGAGAAAATATGCTAATGTGATTGGTCAGAGCTTAAGGCACTGATGGAGCCACATATTATAAACATGGCTATTGTGTTCTAAGTATTAGATAAAACCACCAGTCACCATCAAGTCAATTACAACTCAGGTGTGTCTGAGTAGAACTATATTCCACAGAGCTTTCAATGGCAGCTGATTTTCAAAAATAAATAAACAGAACTTGTCCTGAAGTACCTTGGGATAGACTTGAACTTCCAACTTTTTGGTTAGTAACCAAATATCTTTGTTAAGATGTACTCCACATTTAAATTACAGTTGGAGATTACAAAACTACTTGTTCAGTAAGTGGTTGAACTATTTAAGAGAAAACTAGTAAGATCAAAAAAGTGAAAAATTTTATCAACCAACTTGACCAAATCAATGCCACATAGAATGCTCTATCTGACAACCTTCAGAATACTAATTTCTTTCAAGGGCATATAGAGCATGCACCCCAAAGTAGAATATACACTGGACCATTTAAAAAAAAAAAAAAACTGAAAGCATGAGTATGTTCTCTCACTACTATGAAATTAAAGTAGAAAGCAATAAAAAAAAAAATTACTTGTAGAAAACCCCCAAATATTTGAAAATTATGCAACCCAGGTCTAAGTAGCCCATGGATTAAAGAAGACATCATAAGGAAAATCAGAAAATAGTTTATGATGAATGATAATGACAAAAATATTATGATTTTTGGCAGACGGATAAAACAGTATTTAGAGAGAAATTTTTAGACTGCATACCAGTATTAGGAAAGAGCAAAGTTTAAATCAAGGATCTAACCTTCCACCCTAACCCAACCCAAAATACCAAACTTACTGCCATCGAGTCAATTCTGGCTCATAGCAACTCTATTTGTTGTTGTTGTTATGTGCCATAGAGTCAGACCTGACTCATAGCGACCCCTCCCTGGGTTTCCGAGGCAGTATCACTATGGAAGTAGATTGCCCCATATTCCTTCCGAGGCATGGCTGGTGGGTTTGAACCGCCAGCCTTCTTGTTAGCAGTCAAGTGCCTTAGCCACTATGCTACCAGAGTTCCTCTATAGGACAGAGTAAAACTGCCCCATAGGCTTTCCAAGGCTATAAATCTTCACAGAAGCAAACTACTACATCTTTCTCCCACTGAAGAGCAGCTGGGTTAAAAGTGTTGACCTTTCCATTAGTAGCCAAGTGCTTTAACCATGGCACCACCACGGCTCTTCTTCCACCAAAAGAAGCTACAGAAACAAAATCAAGTTCACACTGAAATCAGTACGTCAATGAAAATAATAAAGCTGGAAGCAAAAATTAATAAAATACAAAACTGATTAATAATGGAGAAAATTCAATGAAACCAAAACATATTGCTTTGAAATGATTATTAAAATTGATAAATTCTCTAGTCATATTGATCAGGAAAAAAGAAAGAGTATGCAACTTACCGATATCAGGAACGAAGGTGAGAATATTAGTACAGATATTAAAGGTATTATAGGATACTAAAGAAATATTCAGAACAATTTGAACCACTACGCCACTTTTGATGAAATGGACAAATTCCTTAGGGGAGGATAGCAAACTAATTACAGAAAAAATACAAAGTTTGAACAGCTCAATATTTATGAAAAGAAATATAATTAGTAATTAAAAGTATTCTCCAAAAGAAAATTTCAGGCCTATGTGGCTTCACTAGTGAATTTTATGAAAAAAATAAGAAATAATGCAAATTCTATATAAACTCTTTCAAAAAATTGACGAAAAGGGAGTACTTCACCACTCATTTAATACAGTCAGCATTATCCTGATATCTAACCCAGATAAAGACATTAGAATAAAATCAATCTACAGACTTCAAGAAATCCTTCATAAGCACAAGTCTTTAACAAAATAACAGCTGTACACACACGTATGCACATACACATACACACATGTACTGTGGCTCAGTGAATTACTTAGTATGGCTCTCCTAGCCACGGTCTTTGTGACTTCCACAAGATGACTAGTGGGACTCTGCAACTGTGAAGTGCTTTGTGGCCCACCAATGGGATTGGATAACTTGTTAATAATGTAAATAAGGTACATGGCACTCTTGTTGGGGTTATTGTTGATGTTGTTAGGTGCTGTCCAGTCAGCTCTAACTCTTAGCCATCCTACGTACAACAGAACAAAATGTTGCTCAGTCTTGTGCCATCCTAACAATCCTTGCTACACCTGAGCCTATCCTTGCAGCCACTATGTCGACCCATCTCATTGAGGGTCTTCCCCTTTTTCACTGACCCTCTACTTTAAATAGCATGATATCTTTCTCCAAGTAATGGTCCCTTCTGACAACATGACCAAAGTAGGGCAGATGAAGTGTCATCATACTCGATTCTAAGAATCATTCTGGCTGCAAATCTTCCAGGAAAGATTTGTTCATTCTTCTGGCAGGCCATGGTACTTTCAGTATTCTTCGCCAGAACCATACCTCAAAAATATCAACTCTTCTTTGGTGCTTCCCATTCATTGTCCTGCTTTCAGATGCATATGAAGTTAATGAAAATACTGTGGCTTGGGTTAAGCACACCTTAGTCTTCAGTGATACATCTTTGCTCTTCAGAACTTTAAAGGGGTCTTTTGCAGCAGATTTCCCCAATGCAATATGACATCTGATTTCTTGACTGCTGCTTCCATGGGTGTTGATTGTGGACCTAAGGAATATGGAATCTTTGACAACTTCAATATTTTCTCCATTTATCATGATGCCACTCATTCAGTTGTGAGGATTTTTGTTTTCTTTATGTTGAGGTGTAATCCATACTGAAGACTATAGTCTTTAATCTTCATCAGTAAGTGCTTTAACTCTTCTTCCCTTTCAGCAAGCAAGGTTGTGTCATCTGCACATTGCAGGTTGTTAATAATCTTCCTCCAATCCTGATGCTGTGTTCATCTACATATAGTCTAGCTTCTTAGATCATTTGCTCAGAGTACAGATTGAATAAGTATGTTGAAATGATGCAACCCCAACACACACCCTTCCTGATTTTAATCCATGCAATATCCCCTGTTCTGTTCAAATGACAGCCTCCTGTTCCTCATGAGCAAAATTAAGTGTTCTGGAATTTCCATTGTTCTCAATGTTACCCATAATTTGCTATGATTCACACAATCAAATGTTTTGCATAGTAAATAAAACACATAAACATCTTTCTGGTATTCTTTGCTTTGAGCCAAGATCCATCTAACATCAACAATGATATTTCTCATTCCATATCCTCTTCTGAAACCAGCTTGTATTTCTGGAAGTGCTCTGTCAATACCACCCTGCAAGCATTTTTAAATTATCTTCAGCAAAATTTTACTTGTGTGTGGTATTAATGATATTGTTAGATAATTTCCACATTCTGTTGGCTCACCTTTTTTTGGAATGGGTACAAATGTGGATCTCTTCTAGTCAGTTGGGCAGGTAGCTACCTTCCAAATTTCTTGACATAGATGAGTAAGTGCCTCCAGCATGGCATCCATTTCTTGAAACATCTGTTGTTGGTGAAAGATCTCAATGGGTATTCCGTCAATTCCTGGAAACATGTTTTTTTTCCATTTATTTCAGTGCAGCTTTGACTTCTTCCTTCAATACCTTTGGTTCTTGATCATATGCCATCTCCAGTAATAGATGAACATAGACCAATTCTTTTTTGTACAGTGACTCTGTGTATTCTTTCCATTTTCTTTCGATGCTTTCTGCATCATTCAATATTTTGCCCATGGAATCTTTCAGTATTGCAACTCAAGGCTTGAATTTTTTCTTCAGTTCTTTCAGCTTGAGAAATGCTGAGTGTGTTCTTCCCTTGGTTTTCTAATTCTGGGTCTTTGTAAATTTCATTGTAATAATTGACTCTGTCTTCTCCAGCTGCTCTTTGAAATCTTCAGTTCTTTGTATTGCCATTTCTTCCATTTACTTTAGCTACTCTACTTTCAGGAGAAAGTTTCAGAGTCTTTTCTGACATCCATTTTGGTCTTTTCTTCCTTTCCTGTCTTTTTGTGAGCTTTTGCTTTCTTCATGTGTGATGTTCTTGATGTCATCCCACAATTTGTCTGATTTTGGTCACCGGTGTTCAGTGCATAAAATCTATTCTTCAAATGGTCTCTAAATACAAGTGGGATATAATCAAGTCATATTTTGGCTCTCATGGACTTGTTTTAATTGTTTTCAGCTTCAATTTGAATTTGCATATGAGCAATTGAAGGTTTGTCCACAATCAGTTTCTGGCCTTGTTTTGGCTCAAGATATTGAACTTCTCCACTGCCTCTTTCCACAGATGTAGTCATTTTGATTTCTGTGTATTCCATTTGGTGAGGACTACATGTATAGCTGAACCTTACATTGTTGAACAAAGGTATTTGCAGTGAATAAGTCATTGGTCTTGCAAAATTCTATCATGAAACATCTAACATCATTTCTATCACCAAGGTCATATATTCCAAGTACTGGTGATTCTTCTTCACTTCCAACTTTCACATTCCAATCATGTAATAATCAATACATCTTGATTGCATGTTTTGTCAATTTCAGATTGCAGAAGTTGGTAAAAATTTCCTTGCCTTTGGGTTTGATGGTTGTTGAGTAAATTTGAATCATAATAGTATTAACTGGTCTTCCTTGTAGGCCTATGGATATTATCCTTTCACTGACAGCATTGTGCTTCAACACAGATCTTGAAACATTTTTCATGATAATGAATACCACACCATTCCTCTTCAATTTGTCATTGCCAACATAGTGGATCATATGGTTGTCTAACTCAAAATCACCAAAACCAGTCCATTTCAGCTCACTAATGCCTAAGATACTGATCTTTATGCATTCCATTTTATTTTTGACAACTTCCAATTTTCCTGCATTTATACTTCATACATTCCATGTTCCAATTATTATTGGATGTTTGCAGCTATTCCTTCCCATTTTGAGTCATGCCACATCTGGAAATGGAGGTTCTGAAAGCTTTACTCCATCCATATCTTTAAGGTGGACTCTACTTTGTGGAGGCAGCTCTTTCCCAGTCATATTTTGAGTGCCTTCTGACCTAAGGGGCTCATCTTCTGGAACTGTATTGGACAATGTTTCAGGGCTATTCATAAAATTTTCCAATAACATATCAGTCAGTGTTTCACTGCTTTTCATAAGGTTTCCACTTGCTAATACTTTGAGAAGTGGAGGGCCCTTCCTTCTTCCTACTCTGTCTTTGTCTGGAAGCTCCACTGAAACCTATCTACCATGAGTGGTTCTGCTGGTAGTTGAAATACTGGTGGCATAACTTACAACCCCATAACAACATACACATCACCACAGTACAACAAACTGACAGATGAGTAGTGGCTTGTGGGGATGAGATCATGCAAATAATTTGTATGGAACCATAATATGAGGCTTAGTAAGTTTTGCAATTCCACTAAGTTTAGAATGAACCATCTCAGAGGTGGAAAGTGAGATCTCACTGTCATCAAGACAGAAGAGTGGGAGTAGAGCATGTGGTTGGACCCCAGATCCCTCCACTGGACCTCCTTGGCAAAGAGATGGTAGAGAGACAACAGAGAGATGGTGGTAGCAGTGACAGCAGAACCAATACGAATAAGAGACCAGCACGAGAAAAAGGGATGGGCTTACCAGCCAGAAACTTGAGTGCTTTCAGACAGATTTGCTGGTGGAGTGTGGTGCACCTCTCAGGAAAACTAAAAGCACTTTATAACACTTTCCCAAGGAGGAAAGAGGCCAGGCTGAGAGGCTGAGGGCCAAAGTGAGGTATGCCTATGACATAGCCAAGAAAAGTTCTGTTGATTGAAGAACTGTATCTTAAGTTGTTTCTGATCCTGAATTATAACCTGTTGCTTCACTAGTAAACCCCATAATTGTGAGTATTGTTTATGAGTTTTTTGTGGCCATTGCAAATAATTATCTAACCCAGCAGAGAAGCAGAGTGATGTGGGAGGGGGTGGTTGGTGTCAGAATTTGTAAAAATGTTTGGAGTTTGGTGGCTTGTCTGACCTCTGCCTCACAGGAAATAGCCTCAGGCTGATGCTGCTAATGGTGATTCTCCCTACCCTTCATAAAGTTAAAGGAAATCAGTTGTTATCCCATGCCCTTTTTGCACATACGCACAGGGTTTATCTGTTATTCTGTTCAACATTCAAAAGTGAATGTAATTCATAGCTTTAACAGAACCATACAAAATATGTATAAACACCACAATAAATGTGTAAAACACGTTTGCCAATATCCAGAACTCATTTTGGGCCCAATTCCTCCCTAAACTAGGAACAGAAAAGGACGTCTTCATATACTAATGAAGAGCAGCAAAGAGAAATCTATAGTTGGCATCATGCCTAGTAGAGAATGTCATTGTTATGATTAGATGCCGTCAAGTCAGCTCCAACTCATAGCAGCCCTATGTGTAACAGAATGAAACACTACCAGATCATCCTTTATCCTCCAAGTCCTTGCTGTACTTGAGCCCATTGTTGCAGCCACTGTCTCAATCTATCTTGTTGAGGGTTTTCTCCTTTTTCGCTGACGCTCCACTTTACCAAGCATGATGTCTTCCGGGGAACAGTCCCTTCTGACAATACAACTAAAGCAGGTGAGAATGACTGAAGTCCTAGAGAACGACAGAACATTTTTACCTCTAAGATTGAGAACAAGGCAAGAAGATCTGCTTTCATCTATTCTATTCTACACTGTAATGTAAGTTATAGCCAGTATAGCAAGGCTATTAAAAGTAACAGACAGATAGGAAAAAAGTAAAATTATCTTTATTTGTAGACAGTATGATGGTATATGTTGAAATTCCTGGGCAATCACAAAACAGCTACCCCAACTAATAGTTAAATTTAGCAAAACTATAGAAGACAAGGGAGCTCTGGTAGCATAGTGCCTAAGGCATTTGACTGCTAACCAGAAGGCTGACGGTTCAAACCCACCAGCCACTCCTCGGAAGAAGGATTGGGCAATCTACTTCCATAGTGATACTGCCTTGGAAACCCAAGGAGGGGTCACTATGAGTCGGGTCCCACTCGACGGCACATAACAACACAACAACAACACAGAATACAAAGTCAGTTTATTTCTATATACTAGCACTGAACAAATAGAAATTGAAAATCAAAAATATAATATTTACATTTGCATGAAAAACAGAAGATAGTTAGAGATAAATTTAACAATGTAAGTGCAAAGCTTGCATAATGAAAACTACAAAATACTGCTAAGTGAAATTAAGGAAGACATAAATAAATGGAGATGTCTATCATGCTTAGATCCTTTGGAAAACACAGAAGTGTTAAGATGGTAAATCTCTCTTTATTGAACTAAAGTTTCAACACAATTGTAATCAAAATTCCATCTATATTTAAAATAGAAGTAGACAAGATTATTCTAAGAATTACAGAACTGCAAAGGCTTACAATAATAATAAAATATTTTGAAAAAAACTACAAAATTCGAGTACTTATAAATGATTTGAAGACTTATTATAAAGATATAATTAAGATAATACACTTTTGATATAAAATTAGATAAATAGGTCAATGGAGTAGAACAGAGGGTTCAGAAATAGATTCTTGTTTTTATGGTGAAATGAATTTCAATCAAGATTCCAAAACAATCTGTTCAGGAAAATTTAGTGTTTTTCCAACAAATGGTGCTGGGACAGTTGGAAGAAAAATATAGAGGTGAGGAGGAGACCTTATACTGCATCTGATTTATAAAATTTAATTTGCGACACATCTTAAAACTAAAAACAAAAGCTTAAATTACGAAGCGCCTAGAAAAGAAAAACCTAAAAATATTAATATATTCAATGTCTGGATAGATACTAATGTTTCTTGGAAAGTACACCAAAAGCAATAATATAAAAGAAAAAACATTGTATCATCAAAATTAAACTCTTCAGCTAATCTAAAACTACCCAGTAAATAAGAAAAAAGCGACAAAGTGGCAGAAAATGTTTGAAATGCATATATCTGACACGGGACTTATTTTTAGAATATACTAGAAACTCCTATAATTCAAAATATAAAGAAACTTATCTTATAAAATCAGGCGTGTTTCACTGCTATTCATAAGGTTTTCAATGACCAGGTTTTTTTAAGATGTGAATGGCCCTGTCCTCACCTTCTTTGTCACATCTACTTTGGTCATGTTAGAAGGAACTATACCTGGAGAAGGATATCATGCTTGGTAAAGTGGAGGGTCAGAGAAAAAGAGACCCACCATGAGGTGAATCAACACAATAAATATAGCAGGGATTGTGAGAAGGCACAGGACCAGTCAGTGTTTTGTTATGTTGTACAGAGGGTCATTATGAGTCAGAATTGGCTTGATGGCACTTAACAACAACAACCAAAAAAAAAGAGAAAAATCCACTGCCACTGAATTGATTCTGATTCATAGTTACCCTCAATGAGTTTCCAAGGCTATAAATCTTTACAGAAGTAGATTGTCTTATCTTCCTCCTGCACAGGGCAGCCAGTGGATTTGAACCACTGCTCTTCTGGTTAGTAGGCAAATGCCTTACCCACTACACCACAGTCCTATAAAAACATGAAAGAAAGTTTTGTGATTGTCTCCATGGGAGGATGATGTATTGATTGACTGAGCAGGGACACTAGAAGTTTTCTGGGGTTTCAGAAATACCCTATATTTTATTTGTTGTATGAATTACACTAATGACTGAGTATGCAATTGTCAAGGGAGCCCTGGTGGCTGGACTGCTAGCCAAAAGTCGGCTTTTTGAACCCAACAGCTGATCCAAGGGACTAAATACCTGGCAATCTGCTCCCATGAAGATTACAGCCTAGGAAAACCCATGGGGGCAGTTTTATTCTGTCCCGTAGGGTCACTAGGAGTCAGAATTGATTCAGAGGCACATAACAACAATGCAATTGTCAGAACTCATAAAACTGTACACATAAGATCTATGCTTTTATTTGTTTTTTTAAAAAATGTTACTTTGATTTCCAATTTGGTACAACGCCAGTCCTGTGATTATTTCCTCTTTTTCATCATGAAAATTAGTGTCTGTATGTTGAATAATTAATTTTAATAAACATGTAGCTCATTTGCTTAAAAGTCATCAATGTGCACATATGTGCTTAAATCTAGAGAACTTATTTGCTGCAGGATGTGTGGGAAACAAACCTGTCATCTGAGCTTAAGTTACGGTAAATACTGTTTTGCTGTGGTTAATGGAAGTGCTTTCTTCTCCTTTAAAAAGTAAAAGAAAATACACCCATTAATTTTTCACTTCCTGATACAATAATAAGACAGTATTTTAAGATGATGAAAAATAACTCTTCAGGCAGCGTGACGTAGCAAAAAGAATAATAGAGTGAAGTCAGGAGGTCTGAATTGTAGTCTCCACAGTGCACTTTGTAACTGTGCTTTGAACCTGGAGAAATCCCCAGCATCTCTAGCCGTCCCTCCTTCCCTCCCCTCCTCTGCAAAGTGAAATGATTGAATTGAGTGACCTCCAAGATCCTTTCACCTCTAACATTCTGTAATCCATCATCTAACCCTTGAACTATGACCTTAGGCATCCTCTGATTTGAAATTTTCATACATCATGACACACTTATTTTCATGAATTACATTACTATTTAAAGTTCAAATTCAGGAAGCTATTTTAAGAATATCAGAAATATAAATTAACTTTAGTTGATATTCATAATCTTCTTAGCTTATTATTTGTTATTAAGGTCACATAAAAACTAATCATTCCCATTTTAATTCCAAAGGCATAGTGCATACATATGCATAGAGTATATTAATGTGAATATGAGATTAATTTCAAAAAGAGACAAATTACATGGTTTGCTTAGTATTTACACATTGGTTGTTACAAATTTATTTCTTATTCATGGTAGTAATATTAATTACAGTAAATTTGTTTTATGTTCATGTAAATGTCACACTCCTCTGAAATTTTTCATTTATAATACGTAAATAAATCTCCACTAGCCTTTTACTCATTTTTCAGAGGTAGTTACTCAAATGAATAGTCACAAAATTAACAAGCTATAAAACGGGGAAAAAATCTGGTAGTTGCATTTTATTGATTTTGTCACAATATCAAAATATATAATGTCTTACCCCTGGCACTTATTTAGTAATTTCGTGTAATGAATTTTTTGTTAACAGCCAATGGCCTAACTGAAAATTACTTTGATCTGGGTTCAGCACTTGAGGAAGCTCTTCTAAGTTGGCTGGACATTCGGTGGCATGGACATTCCTAATGAAACATCATCTGCTCTGTGCCTATGAGACTTCATTTCTTCTAATCCTGATGAGAGATGATATTATATGATGCAAAAAATCAAGACTTAAAGCTAAAAAAATGGGTTCGTATCTCAGTGATGCTACTTATTTAGATTTATCTTAAGTGAGTTCCTCAGTCTTTCTAAGTCTATAAAATATGGATGACATTTAAATGTGATCACATTTGTCAACATTATCTGGAATTCTGTAAGCAATCAGAAAATATCAATTAGATATGGATTCGCATCCTATGTCTTCATTCTAACTCATACTTTCTGTTTTTATAATCCCTTCACTTTATCATTGCTCTGCTGGATGAAAGATACTCACAGTATTGTCTCCCTCCATGTTCTCATTAATTTCCTATGCAGACCAGTCAGACGCACTCCTACATTGTCAAGTATACTCCCAGCTCCTTATGGTGGGTCCATTGGTTCCCAGGATTGGAAACCAAACAATCTTACTTCCGTAATACTTCTGCTGCCTTGACTAAAATTTCACTCTCTCTTAATGATACTGAAACCCTTAAAGTGTTCCTTAGGCAATTAATTCTTTCTCCAGTACTTATGAATTAACTGGACCATTGAAGTAGCTTAGTAGCTGGCATCTTCCTTTTTTTTTTTTCTTCTTCTTAGTTTATCATTTGTACTGCCACTTGAATAATTGTCCTGAGTCACTCCTGATGTCATTCCCTGCCTCAAAGATTTTTATTATCTTCTTCTGGCTAATTTAATCAATTCTAAATGTAAACTTTATGACTTTGAAGGCTTGCATTAATCTGTTTCAAACTTACCTTTCTAACCTTAATCACTATTTCTACATGCAAATCTTTTATTCTGGTCAAATTGAGCTGTTGTTTATATGCTTCTTTCCTATCTGATCTTTAGAGTCATGTTCACATTCTCTCTACCAAGAATATTTTTCCCTTCAACCTCTCACATCCACATAATGTCCATTGGATACATACAAATCCTAAGTTCCACTGCTTCCTAAAGCTTCCCTGGATCACTACAGGAAACCTCTTCTCACAGCACTTTGGCTGTGCCCCTCTCACATCCCTCATAACTTTCTATCTCTATATATTCTTTGATTACAAGAACCATATGTAATTCAGCTTCATATTTCTAGAAGTATGGCATGATGTTTTGCAAGAAAGAGATTCTTCAATAAATGAATGAAAGAAACAGTTCCGTCTTTTCAAAACAAAAGTATTTCCATGAAATTTGCTTAGAAGTATTTGCTCTAGAAAACATAAGTTTATGATTTCTCTAAAAGAATCCCATTGGAACTAAGTTTTACAAAAAAAAAAAAAAAAAAAAATGAAAGGCCACTCCAAGGACTGTAAGGAGAGACACTTAGCAAGACTTTCAGGAGAGAGTGCAACCAAGAGCTCGCACACTGGAAACATTTCTTTCCATTTCTCATTTATGATTCCTTCTGTAAATCTGATATTATTTGAACTTACTTTGAAACTTGACCTTTTCTTTGCAGCCCATATACAAAATTAAACTGCAATAACTTTAGAATCTTCACATCTTCCAGAGAAGAATATAGTATCTAGATTGTAACTCAAATCTCTTAGTTATAATTCCACATTTCCAAGGGAAAACTCTGAAAAACCTGGGGTGGGTTCATCATGTTATCAGATTTTTCTGGAGAAACGATACCTTCCCAAATACTCACTGATTTATGTTATGTGCTAATCCTTCTTGTTTTATCCAGGGATGTTTGCAATCATGCGTATTTTGGGGAAGGAGCAGCTACTCCAGAAAAGAGTCTGAGTGGCATAGGAAACAGTAAGTTTTTCATATCAACAGCTGGACTTCTGAAGCAATTTGCAGGTTGTAAAAAGGTATAAGCCACTGTAGTATTGCCCATCTGTTAATTTTTCAAAACCATTTTTTTCTAAGTACCATCCATTTGCTTTTTGTTCCAGATAAGCTTGTACAATTGTTGGAGGATGGAGCCATCATTATGGCCAGGTTCAATTCAGAGTTATGGCTTTTCATGAAAATTTATGAAATCATTTTGACTCCTTGAGGCTATTTATATTTAAAATTAGCAAAAGATCATTTTGTCATTAAATCAGATTCCAAAATAGCTCCTTATCTTAAAATGAAGGTAGAATCATTCAGCCAGGTACAAAGAATCATTATTCTTCAATAGGCCAGAAGACAAATGACTTCCAACATAGGATTCATGAGTTTGAAAGGAAGGTAAATTACTCTACTTGGAATACAAGTTATTTCAGCCATTAAACAACAGATGGGTTGGCATCCCACCTCACACATAATTCAAAATCATTTTTTTTCATCCCTAAACCTGTCTGATTCCTTCTCTAGCCAGGAGAAGATCAGGTGAGGTGAGGTGATCAAGAAAACCATGTGTCAGAGGAAGGCAGGGGCAGACGTTTCTTCTACATGGTAGAAGTGAGGGGTGAGGAGTTGAAGGTCATGCTCAGGAAGTTGCTTCCTAGAGCTGGTAGAAGTCAAAGAAGGAGAGCAAGTCTCAACTAGGATAAGATGAAGAACTAGAGTCTAGCTGGGGATCCAACACTGACAAGTAAATGGAAAGGGGGTGAGGAACAGTTAGGCAATAAATCTGAGAATGAGGTGTGGTGGAGCAGGAAAACAGTTGGTGGTCTAGGAAATTTAAAAAGTACTCATATTAGTTATTTACTTAATTCAGTCTTGTTTTGATGTGTTAGTATTTTGTTTTATTTTAAATTTGCTAGAGCTATATATACAAAAGCTTTCCTTCACATGGCTGTTGTGATGTTGCATGTTGGTACCTGAAAGGTAAAGAGAAATGAGTAAAGAGAAGAGTAAACAAGAATTGGGGAAATTGGAATATACAATCCAGAGGCCACTGGTCTCTCTAAGAGTGAAGGCAGACATATTTTAGAAATTTCGTTTTTGTCTTTTCTTGTTTGATAAGCCACAGAGGATAAATATCAATTAATTCATCACTTGGTAAGTTATTGACAGTTTCACAAAATTATAATTGTCAAATTTCTATTTAGTTCTTTATATTAGTTTTCAATGTATTCAGCTGTAAGTAACCGAAGCATTCCAAAAAATTAGGTGTTCACATATTTCTATAAATAAAAATTGAAATGTGGATAAATCAGGACTGGTGAAGGTTCAGTGATGCTGTCTGGAAAGCAGCTCTTCCCATCTTTCCTCTGGGCCATCCTTGGAGTGCAGGATTCTGCCTTAGTGTGGTAACTTTATGGTTACAAAATGACTGCTTCACTTATGGACTCTGCTGTTGCAAGAAGAAATACATGTAGCCAACTAAATAGAATTGAGTTTCTATTAATAGCAAGACAAGAATAAATTTTGTGAAAGCAGCCAATGATGGCTGCCTTACCCTCACCTTGCCCAATTAAAACTCTGTTTGCTCCCTTAAAAGACTAAGGTGAACTGTGCAAGTGAGGATAGGTGTGTGGCTAATAACCAGTGGGGGAATTATTGATTGGCATTGCCTGGGCTGACCAAACTGGGTTTCTTTACAAGCTTTTTCAAAGCCAATTAAGGTATGGTGCGTTATTGATAGTCCATAAAATGTCTTTAACCCCTGACACATCCACCCTGTGTACATTATTTTTGAAGGAGGAAGAGGGAAGGAGGTGCATAGGAAGCCCAGGTGTTCAGGAAACAAATAACCTGTTGTATGGTCAGATTAAGATATGTGGGGTTATAGGGAAGTGGCAGAATATAAAGCTATGACTCTGTGAAATGTTGAATTATGAAAAACCTTCCATGTGATGCTAAGTGTTTGCACTTTTTCTTATGTCAAAAGAGAACTTATGAAAGGTTTTAAGCAGGAGAATAATATTAGAGATCCTAAAGAAGGAGACATGATGATAACAAAGGAAATCCACTTTTTTTTTTTTTCTGTATCAATGTACTAGCATTGAACATTTGAACTCAGAGGAAAAAGCTCAACCTCAATAAAATGCCTTTATCCTTAAAGGTACCACATTAAATTCCATAGAAATTCACATTTATAAACTAGGTCTTCTTGTTTTATGTCAGAGCAGTTTTTCTTTATTTTCTTACCTAAATGAAATTATACTTTTTCATTTGTGTTAAAGAAAGAATCACAGGTTGACACTCTTTAATAAAAAACATAAAATGATTCTGTTTCATCCAGAATTAGAGGACAAAGTTGGAAGAAAAATCACATATCAGAGAGACATCTGCTATACCGGCAACTTGAATGTGAACAAGCATAACTGAGTTGGGTGTGGTGCTCACTCTTCATATTAAGGAATTTGTTACTTTCTGTTCCAGACAATCAGAACAAACTATAAACTCTACTGTGAGCAAAATTACCTCTTAAGTTTGAAATAACCCAAACAGCAGATGTTGGCAAGACAAAGACACATTGCCTTTTCTCCAAAGGAAACAGAGGCCCAGAACTTTACACCAAGCCAAGATTCATAACAAAAGATCAAATGAGAGCTTTAAGGAAGTAAGAATCTAAATTTAGGTCTTTTTCCCTAAGAGAGAAGTTGAACACACTACTTTCACCTGAATTTTAATTTAAGAACAGAGTACACAAAAATAAATTTAGTTTATTATGTTTAGCTCTGGTGTTCAAGAAGATGTATAATTATCTGAAAGACTATGACAGCTACCTGGAAAATACTATGCCGAAAATAAAAAAATCAGTTCACTTCAAAAGACCTAGATTTTCAGTCTGTCCTCTTATAATGCAAACTGTTACCTTGGGAATTCACAAATTCTCTACGACTCAGTGGCTTTATCTATAAAATGGAGTAATATTATTTTTGCTTCCATTCAACAATCTTTTTGTTTCTTTAAAGAGGATTTGACTTAATAATACTTCAAGATGCTCAACCAAAGTATGAGCCAAAAAAGTAATTTCCTTAATGTGATTTGAAAAGTTGAATACACATCTCTGGATTTCTGAGTATGTAGTCAGCTTGAACACAAACTCAGTAAGAAACCCTAAATTAGGATCTCACTCAAATTCCACGCAACATAGCATGTTTTCAGAGAGCTGGGGGTGATAGCGCTGAGAATCAAGATTCATGTTTAAAAAGCAACTTTCCCTTGCACAGATGCCAGTGATACAAAATACCTGGAATCCTTAGAGAAACAACAGAAGATAGACATAGAGTAATCCCTCACAGACACCCATACTGTGGGAGAGAGAGCCAACAGGTCTACCGTCTCAGGACCATAGTACTGGGGGACATCAGACTCAGCCCAACAAAATATGTAAAAGTATTGTTCCTCATCTGTTCTGGTTACCTAGTGCTGCTCTAACAGGAATATACCACAAATGGGATGGCCATAACAAACAGGAGTTTATTCTTACAATTTGGAAGCTTTAAGTCCAAGTTCAAAGTGCCAGGCTCTAGGGACTGGGTGAAAGCCCCTCAACCTTGGGGTCCAGCTCTGCCTCCTGCTCCCGGCCCACTGGAGCTAGAGGCATTTCTTCACTCAGACAGCTGTTGGCTGCTGGGGCTGAGAAGCCCCAAGTTTGACAAGTAAAAAGGCACAGTCCTGATGCCACCAAACCACACAGCAGGCCATTAACTTAAGTCCATTTTAAGCCCCAAGATCAGCAGAGCATAGCAGGCTGCTGAGCAATGACATGGCTACATGCAGGGTCCAAGTGTGCCATAAGCTAGAGACCATTCTCAAAGCTTCTCCTTATATACAGGATGCAGACCACATAACCAAAGGCAGCTACTCAGCTGCTCCCAGTAGATTCCACCATGGAGTTGATTACCAGTCTCATGAGGAATACCAGCTGCCCAGCCACTTAGCCAGGCCTAGCCAAGTTGACATCCAAACATAACCATCACACCATCTTACATTGGTGAGTAGCGATTAGGATCTTAAAAGCTTTCAAGTGGCCATCTAAGATGCAGCTAATGGTCTCCTATCATCGGAAGCGAAGAAGAGTGGAGGGGAAAAAAAAAAAAAGGGCATTTGGAAGCAATCAGCCCTAGGACACCATGGCCCCCAAGACTAGAAGAACTAGATGGTGTCTGGCTACAAATGCCAACCATTCAGGAAAGGAGCAAAATGGGAGATCCTGGATAGAGTGGGAGGAAAAACATGGAACAAAATCCAAAAACTCAATAATGACCAGAATTACTCGTCAGATGGAGTCTGCTGAGACTCCCAAAACTATGTTCCTGGAATACATTCTGGGCCTGGAATAAAACTCAATCCTAGGCGCTGGTTCTCAGCCCAACAGTTAACAAGATGTACATGCAGAGCACTCAACCCAGGGTGATACACCCACATACTCTATGGAAATTCATCCCTTGGAGCAATCAACCACAGAGTACCACAGAGGGGCAACATTCTCATGAGGAAATGCAGGACACAGGAGTGCATAACTATGAAGGGTGTAGGGGAGGGTGTTACTGGACAAGGAGGGGAGGAGACTGGGTTAGGGTTGGGGGTGGTAAACGGGGAGTGAAACGAAATGCACACATAATGTTGAATGTAAAACAAACTCTGCTCTGTAAACTTGCACCTAAAGCACAATTTAAAAAATAAATAAAATTAAAAGAAAAAACAGCTTTAAGGCTTTTTACTGCAATTTCATTGTTTTGGATCTCTTAATTACCAATTAACACATTAATCTGGATTTACTGACAACCAGATAAATGTAATAAACAAAATGTGGGGAGGTGAGAAAACATGAAAGAGAATGGCACTGATGAGATTGTTGAATGAATAGGAAATGGACCTTCTATTTTCACCTTTAGACTATGAAAGTAGTGTTTTTTAGAGTGTTTTTTTTAAATACACAATTTCCCCACATCTAAAGTAGAACTTACATTTCTCCAAATGTACATTGTAATAATATTTGAACATAATGGTTGAGCATTATTCTGTTCTCACCAAAGTGAATTCTCATTGGCTCATGGAAATTTCTGCGACATTAGTCTGATCTGTATGAATTCAATAATCAAGAAAAGATATTAACAAAGTTAGTTAAAGTATTCATATTTGTGTCCCTAGCAATATTTCTTCTAACAGAGAGCTGCCAAATGAAATGATGGACCCTCAAACTTCCACAGAGAAAGAGAAGAAATGATATTTGACAATACCTCTAAAGTATATTAAGTTTGTAATAGAACAAGATAGCTCATTCTGTGCTGATGCACTTAAAACTTGGGAAAGCCTCTTTTTGCTGTTGCTGTAAAAATATAAGTAGCACAATGTTTGCCAGTTAAAAGCAATATGACAAGACTGAGCCAACTCTCATAGTGTTCCTTACTTTCAGACGAGGGAGACCTTCTAAGGAAAATGAATCCAATAAGACCTACAACTGTATGTATGAAGATATTTACTGCAGGTGAACTGGAATGGAAACTAGCTAAAATGTCAAATGTTTGGGAATAGCTTAGTTATTTGTTTGAAAATTATAATAACTGTAGTCTATAAAAGACTGTTTATTGAAAACTATGATTATGTACTATATTCTTTAAATTGGCTTCTATCCCAACAAGAAAATTTGATAAGTATCCTTTGTTTGTTCAAGTGCTGCTTTTTAGATATCACAATCCTAAGAAAACATAGCTAGTTGTGTGTATGTGTGTGTGTGCGTGTGTGTGTTAGAGAGGGAGAGAACTGGTGATGGGCTGCTTAACTCTACCAAACAGCAGCAAAATATTGCATACAGGGTGATAATGGGTAAATATTAAGAACATACAATGGTCTCTCTGATTTTTAATATATTCTAGTTTATGAGCATTCAGGAAAACAGTAGTGGAATTGAGGAAATCACTTCTTTGGCTCAAGAGATGTATAAGGTGAGTGCAGGAGAAAGATGATGCATTTTTCTGGGTTTGGCTATTGACTTATTACCACCCCCAATCCCGCCCCCCATCCTATTGACAGAAAATTTCTAAGGTCAGTTGGAGACTGAATGGATCCCAGAAAAATTCACACTTAACTGATGGTTGGTAAACATCATTTTTGTATAGACTTTCCCTTTCTTAAAGATGAGTACAAAGATAAAACACAAACATGATTTATGAGAAAATAATGCAACCACAGCAAGAAGAAACATTATTCTGAAGAACCAGGAAAAAAAGCAAATATATGAAACTAATTAACTAAAAAAGCTAGAAGAAAATTTTTTTTTTTTTGGGGGGGGGGATCCATCATCAAATGAGCAATGAAATGGTACATAGACTGAGGCCAAGCAACTATAAGGAGAGGTCGTGCTTAGGAAAAACAATATAAACAGGTGCAAAGTAATTAAAGTGAGATTAGATATAACAATACAGATTAGAAAATAAAGTAAACTGAGGTACCTTTTGGTTAAACCATTCAGCTGCTAACCAAAATGTCAGCAATTGGAACTCACCAGCTGCTCCATAGAAGAAAGATGAGGCAGTCTGCTTCCATATTTATAGCCTTACAAACCTTATGCAGCAGTTCAATGCTGTCCTATAGGGTCGCTATGAGTCAGAATCTACTCAAAAGCAGTAGGTAAAGTACTTGCACTGAAATTTTAGTAGAATAAAACTACAAAGAAAAAATAAAGCAACAGTTAACATGACAGAAAAAAATAACTGATGATATGAAAATTTAACTTGGATGTTCGCCTAAGATAATGAGGAAAAGTAATAAAAATAATACCAGAGAAAATTAAAGGACAGAGAAGAATTAAAGTCTAAACATTATAAATTTTCTTTAAGTGGAAATCAGGTATGATAAGGCAAAATCAGGAATAAAAATATAAGTAAATGAAAAAATCCTCAATTAAAGCTTAAATATTATGATTAAAAAAAAAGGGGGAAGAAAGAAACAAAAGAAGAGAAGAATGAGAGGAGGAAGGAATAAAGAGCAGGAAAGAGTAGAGTGAGGAAGAGAAGAAAGGAAAGAAAGAGGATAGGAAAGAAGGATGGATGGAAGGAAAGGAGAGATGCAAGGAAGAAGGAAGGAAAGAAGGGAGAGAGGGAGGGAGGAAGAAAAGAAATGAAACAGAAGAAAAATGGAAAATCTATGCAGACGAAAGGATTCACAGGCAATTTTAATGATGAAAGAATCACATTTCCAGTCAAATTTTTGCATAATTAAATTTAAGATAAAATTCTACAAATATCTAGATAGGAAGGAAAAAAAATACAAAAGCCACCACAGCAATTAAAAAAAAAACAAAAAACAAAAAACTTGCCTTACCTGAAAAGACACGAAAAGATAGCTAGACTAAGCCTTTCCTTTGCAAGTAAATTGTCTAATTACTCTTGTTGAGAAACTATCCCAAAACATCAGAATCTGAAGGGCAAAAATTTACAAATCAAGTATTTTATTTTAAGTCAACTTTCACTTGCTGAAAGTGAGGATGACTTAAGGCACCTACTGTTGAAGGTTGAAGAATACAGTCTGCAGTATGGATTACATCTCAACATAAAGAAAACAAAAGTCCTCACAACTGGACCAATGAGCAGCATTACAATAAATGGAGAGAAGATTGAGGTTGTCAAAGAATTCACGTTGCTTGGTTCTACA
>NW_006921797.1:3377452-3405701 GCF_000298275.1 Orycteropus afer afer | reverse complement strand
AAATTGAAATCTTTGACAACTTCAATCTTTTCTCCATTTATCATGATTTCCCTTATTGGTCCCGTTGTGAGGATTTTTGTTTTCTTTATATTGAGATGTCATCCATACTGCAGACTGTAGTCTTTAATCTTCATCAATAAGTGCTCCAAGTCATCTTAACTTTCAGCAAGCAAAGTTGTGTCGTCTGTGTATCTCAGGTTGTTAATGGGTTTTCCTCTAATCCTGATGCCATGATGCCACCTACTTCTTCATATAGCCCAGCTTCTCCGATTATTTGCTAATTGCTAAAATTTAGCAATTGATTATTAATGATACTGCTACTCTTTCTTTTAGAGACATCTTATTTACTCTAACATACAACACACACACACACATATACACAAATAGAGGGAGTCAAATATTGATACATTTGTTGTCAAACAATTTTTAAAAATAAATGCCTATTTTATCCTATCTATACTGTATTTTCATAAAAACATTGGAGAAACTTAAAATTTATGAATGTATTGATGAAATGTACTATAGCGACACCGTCAAATATTATTCAGCAATAAAAAATAAAGTTTTAATACATACTGCACGTGGAAGAACCTCAAAAACATTATGGTTAGTGAAGGAATATAAGATCATAAATGGTGTAGTTCCATGCATATGCAATGTCCAGAGTAGGCAGATCTATAGGGACAGAAAGTAGATTAGTGGCTGCTTGGAGCTGGGGGATGGGCAGGAATAGACAAATGCTAAGCAATCTACTTCCATAGTGATACTGCCTTGGAAACATAAGGAGGGGTCGCTATGAGTTGGGTTCTACTTGATGGCACATTACAACAACAACAACAACAATGAGTAAGGGGTTAGTTTTGGGAGTGAAGAAAGTTCTAATTTTAGATTGTATTGTATTGATGGTTATCCAAGTGTGAATAATTCTAAAATCGCCTGTTCACTTCAAATGGGTGAGTTTTATGATATGTGAATTATATCTCAATAAAGCTTTAAACAAACAAGCAAGAAAACAAACTCCGAAGCTTCAAATTCATTTTACCTAATTCATGGGAAATGTCTGCTATATAATTTTATTTGTAAAGCCAGTCATGATTGTTTCTGCCACACAGACTGCTTTCATTGTTTAATTAAATTAAATTAAATGTGTTAATATGAATCTCTTTGACAGTCATCTCACTTCTGAACACCACAATAGCTGGGAACGAATCGATCTCATCAATTCACATATTGATTTTTAAAATGCAAGTTGAATGCCCTGAAGTTGATAGTATGTATTGTTCTAATGGCCACAGTCAATGCTCTGTGCAAATCAGTACTCAATATTTTAGCCACAACAGATTGTATTTTTATTTGTTGGTTTTAGATAATGTTCTTAAAGTAGACATTAAATCAACAATTGGAGTAGTAAGGCTGCCTTGTTGCAGCAGTCACCATCATAGAGATACTATGCATCTTTTTTTCTGAATCTACATGAACTTGAACAAATGGATTTCAAATTTAAAAAAATAAATACCATCAACATTTTAATTATATGCAAGTATTTGCATGCTATAATCTCATCATTAATGTTCTTTTTCTTGTTGTGAAAGCATATATAAATTACTAACTGGGAAGGACAAGAAACCTTCAAATTTCACCAATCTGGAAGGCATGATTTTTATTCACCACAGTGGTTGCCACATTTGCCAAACAGTATTTCCGGTCTTGTGCCAGTTTGTATACTCCACACACCACTTGAAAGTCTGAGCAGAAAAACTGGGTTCAATCTCAAACATATATTTGACATGTCACATCTTTTTGTTGATTATCAGTGCACTAAGTATTACTACAAAGAGCTCTGGTGGTACAATGGTTAAGTGCTGAGTTGCTAACCAAAAGAGAGAAAGTGGGAGAAAAGACCTGGTGATCTGCTTCCATAAAGACTATAACCTTGTGGCCAGACTGCTGGTCGGTAGGCAATGGAGTCTGCCATTGGTCAGAGAGGAGAATCTCTGCCTTGCCCATTGGGAGAGGGGAGGAGGTGCAGGAGATACAGGGGGCAGAGCTGGAATGGGTGGGGCCATGAAGGCATGACCCTACAAGGGAGTTGGGCAGAGCCAGGCTGATGTACTCAACAGGGAGGATGAGGGTACTCACCAGCCAGCCAGCCCAGACCACAGGTGATGATACCATGAGTTAATGTACTAGTTGACACCAACCCTAGTGATGCCACTGATATGATTACTAGTATGTTAACCATTTTCATGGGAAAAAAAATGAAATTTAGATTCTGATGCTTTGTCACAAATCAACAATATAAGATACAGTTTCAAATTATTTGAAAAGAATACCAACAGATTCTCCCTTAGGTAATATATGTTTATTGAGAAAAATCAGGGAAGAAAAAAGAAAATTCATAATTTTATTATCCAATATATGTCAGAGAGGGTGATATATATTGTCACAATGGCCTATCTGCTAACACCCTGACTGGTGAGTGACCAGAAGGAAGGGAGAAAGGGGTGACAGGTTACCATACTGGGTCATGGGTGACACTAATGCTAGTGATGCCACAGCCTTGGATACCTCTCCCTCCCCACTCAGGGGACATTTTGATGTCACCCCCTCTGACATTCATCCCCTCTGAATTCATAACATCTCAACATAGGCCAAATAACCCATCTTGAGTGTCATGTTTTGCTCAAAATGTAAATATGTGAAAGACAGAGGAAGGTATTAAGGTCTATTACAGATACATAGCATTTTGAATAAAGGAAGTTTTTGTGGAAACCAATATTTCAAATTGTCTTTGCATTAGTTATATGCTGCTATAAGAGAAATATCACAAGTGAATGGCTTTCACAAACAGAAATTTATTTTCTCATAGTGTGTTGTTGTTGTTGTTATGTGCCATTGAGTCGGACCTGACTCATAGCAACCCCCCCTTGGGTTTCTGAGGCAGTATCACTATGGAAGTAGATTGCCCCAACTTCCTTCCAAGGGTTTGAACCGCCAGCCTTCTGGTTAGCAGTCAAGTGCCTTAGGCACTAGTTCAGGAGGGTAAAATCTGAATGCAGGGCACCAGCTCTAGAGGAAGGCTTTCTATGTCTGTTGGATCTGGAGGAAGCTCTTTAGGTCCCTTCAACCTCTGTGCACCTAATGTCCTGTGGAGATATACATATGTCTTGGAATCAGTCTTCCCTTAGCTCTAGGAATTTCTCAACACAGAGACTCCAGGTACAAAGGATATGCTCCACTCCTGGCTCTTCTTTCTTTGTGGTAGTTGGTACCTATTTCTCTGCTTGCTTCTCTCTACTTTTATCTCCTGTAAGATAAGAGGTGATGCAGGACACATCCCACGGAAACTCCCCGTACATAGGATAAGGGCTGTGACCTGATTAGGAGTTTTACATCCCACTCTAATCCTCTTACAACCAATTGTAATTACACCAGATCACATCATGAGGATAATGCATCATTGCATAACTGCCAAACCACTGAGAATCATGGCTCAGCCAAGTTGACATGTAGTTTTGCAGGACACATTAAACCCATGACAGTTCCTTTGAGTAGTGTCTTGGATATTTTTACACTCCAGATAAATGCATAATATTGTAATTTTGGATGACTAAGAGGTATGTCTTTATTTTATAATAAGGGAGAAGTCGACTATAAATGTGTGCCTAGGAATGGAGAAATAGCATGGAGCATCTTCCCCATACACGTTTTAAGGATCTGAAAATTGATTCTCTCACAAATATTTGTGCCCTTTGGAAATTCTTGTGTATAATCAAGCATATGTAAACTCATCTGTAGACCACTGGTCTGCATGAGTTCACTTTAGGGACTTGATAAATAGCTGAAAATTACAGTTAGTGATTCTATAGGGCAGCTTCTAGTGAAAAGGGACAGATTTTCACCATTTTTTTTTTTTTAATTTAAGCATTGTCAGTATGGAAAATTCAAAACATAGTATATAAGATAAAAAGAATACTATAATGTTCCCTAAATTTAATAATTATCAATTTATAGCCAATCCCCAGCTCCTGCTCTTAAGCCCCACTCAAAACCAGCAGCTTTCTGAGTCACTCAATAAATAGGCCGCAGCAACACACCCAAATGAGGGATATGTTGCCTCCAAAATCCAAAGAGACCCACCAGACGTTGTGCCTCCTTTTTAGTTGTGGGGGAAGCCATATACAATAATTTATTATTCACTTTAGAGGACTATCTCAGCATGCCCCACACCACTGGACCCCTAGAAATTTCACTGAGGAAGAAGGTGCCTGAATTTTTGTTGGGTTAATTTCCCACCCTCTAACATGCCAATGTCTCACCAATAAGTCTAGAGTCATTGATACTTCTTCCTTACTAGGTCCAATCAGCATAATGTCATCAATATAATGAACCAGTGTGATGTCTTGTGGAAGGGAAAGGTGATCAAGATCTCTAGGGACTAAATTATGACATAGTGCTGGAAAGTTGATATACCCTCAAAGAAGAACTGTGAAAGTATATTGTTGGCCTTACCAGCTGAAGGCAAACTGCTTCTGATGGTCCTTTTAAACGGATATAGAGAAAAAGGCATTGGCCAGATCAATAGCTGAATACCAAGTACCAAGAGATGTACTAATTTGCTCAAGCAATGAAACTACATCAGGAACAGCAACTGCAATTGGCGTCACCACCTGATTAAGTTTACAAAAATCTACTGTCATTATCCAAGATCCATCTGTTTCTTGCACAGGCCAAATGGGTGAATTAAATCAGGATGTGGTGGTTATTCACCACCCCTGCATCCTTCAAGTTCTTGATGGTGGCAGTAATCTCGGCAACCCCTCCAGGGATGCAGTATTGCTTTTGGCTTACTATTTTTCTAGGTAGAGGCAGTTATAATGGCTTCAACTTGGCTTTTCCTACCATAATAGCCCTTACTCTATATGTCAGGGACCCAATGTGGGAATTCTGCCAGTTGTTCAGTATATCTATCTCAATTATGCATTCTGGAACTGGGGAAATCTCCATAGGATAGGTTTGGGGACCCACTGGACCCACTGTGAGATGCACCTGAGCTAAGACTCCATTGATAATTTGACCTCCGTATGCCCTTACTCTGACTGGTGGGCCACAATGATGCTTTGGGTCTCCTGGAATTAGTGTTAGTTCAGAGCCAGTGTCCAGTAGTCCCCAAAAAGTCTGATTATTTCCTTTTCTGTGATGAACAGTCACACTTGTAAAAGGCTTCAGATACCTTGGGGGAAGGCTGGGAGAAAGATTGACATTATAAATTTTTGGCAATGTAGTGACCGACTCGATGGCACATAACAACAATAACAACAACAGTGACATCCCTCCTCAAGGGGACCCAGGCCTCCCCTTTATTCAAGGGGTTGTGGTCTCTAAACTGACTCAAGTATGGGAATTGATTGAGAGGCTGTGACTCTGTATTCTGGATATTCAATCTAGACTGCTGTTCATGTGACTAGAATTCTTCTGTCTATACAGATCAAATAAATATTTAGTAGGCTTGCCATGTATTTCATTACTAGGAACGCCATGCCTAAGTAGCAATACCATAATTCCACACGAGTCAGAGTATTTTGATTACTGTTTTGACTCTGCTGTCCATTAGGTAACCACACCCACTTTGTCTTTGTCAATTAACTGCTGCCACTTGGCCCCTACTACCATGGGGTCCAATCAGCCCCAGAGTAGTTAAGTGTCTTTGTTCAATTAGGGCAGTTCCCACTGTCAAATCTGGCTTGCATAAAATAGCAATCACAGCAGTCTGCAAGGATGCTGGAGCTCCCTTCACATATTTGTTCCTCACTGTAGTAACAAAAGTCGTGTCCTCTGGGCTCTCCATTTCTGGGTCTAGAAGTCTAATCTGATAAATCCATAGTAACATGCCAACTTCCATAAGCCTCTGGATACCTTCTTCTACTTTATACCAAGGCAGGTCTGGTACTTTAACTTGACTTAAGGTAAGCCCTCACATAATCCATGCTTCAGTAAGCAAACCAAATAAACAATTAGAACCTTTCTTAACCTCTACAGCTGAAACATTGAATGAAGAATCCATATTTAGTAGACCTAAATCAATTAACTCAGACTGATCCAATGTTACATTCCTTGTAGCATTATACCACACACTCAGTAGCCATTCCCACACATATTCTCCAGGTTTCTGTCTGTACATGTTACCAAAATCAAGTAGGTCTTTTCTGGTGTAGTGTACCACCTCCTAAGTCACACTTAGTAATTCACCTTTCAGGGCGTGCTTGGATTTAATTTTAGTTAAAGGTCTAGTACAACCCTAGGTGGCTGGGGCAGTTCCTGAGAACATTCAGCAATGTCTTTCATGGCATGTACCTCAGGCAATGACCCAATAGGAATAATTGGGTTAATCTTATCAAATGGAGGTGGGAGGATAATGGTTTTATGGTAATCCCTTCAGATGGGAGGGATTCAACAGAATTTACAGGCTCTATATCCTCATCTTCCTGACTGTCTGCCCATATGTCTCCATTCCAGGTTTTAGGATCCCATTTTTTTCCCAATCAATGTCCTCACTTTAACTTCAGACTGCATTCTGGATTGACGATTCAATTGGCATTGTAATTCATCCACCCTTACAATAAGACTCCGTTTTTTTTTTTTTTTTTGGTCAGTATCAGCTCTGTTACTAGAAGCAATAAGGTTTTCTTTCAGAACACAACTGGAAACATTGAGGTCTTTTATGCGTCATTTGAGCTGTGACTCAGCAGCCCTGAACTCATCTCGGTCTTTTACCACTTTATTTAACGTAAGTAGGACCAACCAACCAGCTTCCATATATCCCTCATGCTGACAAAATTTCACAAAAGTATCAAATATGTGATCACCCAGAGTCCCACTTCTCAAAAATACTTGATATATTGATGGTGGTATTTTGCAGATTAATATTGCTTCCTCATGTCATGGATTAGCAGGGCCCTCTTTACTAATGGAGGAAGAGTCACCAGTGTCCTTATGATTAATCAAATTGGAGAACTAAAACATAATCAGTGAGAACAAATTTAGGAAGCCCATCCTTATGATTTTGTCTCTCTAGAACCACTTCTGGTACCAAATGCATTAGGCTGTGTTCTCTAGAGAAGCAAAACCAGTAAAGCTTATATATATAGAAAGAGAAAAATTTATATTAGGAAAATGACTCACACACTTATAGAAGCTGGCAAATCTCAAGTTCTTGGATAAAACTTCAAGCTGGAGGCTTTTCCTGACTCACACAGCTGCAGGGGCTGACAAGTTCATGGTTGGTAGGCAGTATACCAGCTGTTGACTCCAACAAATGACAAATCCAAGATCACCGAATGGTGGATTGTTCACTCACAGAGGCAGAACAACAGGATCCCGATCCACAGAAGAGTGTCTCTTTTCCCAGGATGTCCATAAATATATTGGAAGCAGACCACACCCCTAGGGAAACTTCATTTCAATGGATTGGCTGCTCAAAACATATACATCTGATCTCATCATGGAAATATCCCACATCACAACTGCTTAAACCACTCAGAATTGTGGTCCAGCCAAGTTGACACACAATTCAACTATGTTTTAGGAATTGACTCATATGTTTTCTGCCTCTCAAGAATGACAGTTCTAGGCTGCCTATTTTTTGAAGTCAGAAGTCTGCTTTTTCATATATTTTGTTTGATTTCCAAGTTTTAAGATAAGAGGATGAACTGACTCTTGTTATTACATCATGACCAAAGCATGATGTACTTTTTAAATAGTTTCATCAAATTGTTTTTAATATTTATTTTCAGACTTTCTACTTCCAAAAAGAGAAGAAAGTCTACCAGATCCTTAAATTTGGACAAGAGTAGATGTCACTCACTTTTCACCCATCTCACTGATACTCTCATTTATACATTACTAAACAGAAAGAGTGATTCCCTGAGTACTGTTTCCATCTCACTTCTCTTGCCACTAAAGGTGACTAAAGTAATTGTTCAAATAATAACTATTTTTTAAAAATTTCCTTGATATTTTATTTTCTTTTGTTAAGATTTATTTGCCCTGATTATGCATCTGCAATATATTATTTTAATGAATTAGCATTATATTCATGTTTGCTACATTATAGAAGGGAAATGTAATTTGAAGCTGCTACTGTACAATTTCACTGCACACAAACACTCCCTCTACTGAGTTCATTAAATGCTAAATAATTAGATAATTGGTGTTTTATATGATCTACATTATGCAAAAATTCTTGATGAATTATTTAAATATTTGTGTTTAAGAATATCTTAATAGTATTTCCAAAAATTATTTTAGGTTTTTGGATGGGTTTGGAATGTATTTTTATTTCTTTCACTAAATATGCAGAATGTAAGTTTTTATCATCCCAGCACATATTTGAGAACAGATTGGATTAAAATAATAAAGAATGCTAACACTAGAACCTAATCATATCTCTTGAGGGTTAATGTTTCAGATTACAAGTATTGATTACTGATAGAGTGTTTCTCCATGGACAATTATGTAGCAGCTAAATTCCCTGGTTATACTGGGGAGAATGGTTAATAAATTGAACATATGTTCTATAAAATTAAGCCTTGTTAGCCAGCTTTTAGAAAGGAATTCTGTTGAGAGAAAATGCTGAAATCCTTGTAATATAATATTAAGTATAAAACATAAAATTATAGAGACTTCTGGTAAGATGGAGGAATAGGCAGACATGTGACACAGACCCTCTTCAACAAAGAAATGGAAAACCCATGGACAGGGATACAGAAGATAATCCTGGAGCACTGAGCTTTGAAAGGAACTTTACAGAAGTGGATTAGGCACCAACTAGTGGAAAAACCTGAATGCAAACAGTGAGTACAGAGACAGTCAGAGCTGACAACAGGAAAGGAGATAGGTGGTGAGTATATAAGTACCGTCAACTAGCGAATAGAGGAGCACAGTACCCTGGTTGTGTAGATAACATACAAACAAAACAAAAAAACTGAAATTGTGGTCAAGTCATTCTAACATACAATCACCAATTAAACATAAACATAAAAATGTCACAATGCTTCAGAGAAAACAAAGCATCACAGTCCACACAAAGAAGCAAGGTAAAGCAGGAGAAACAAGGGACCAGGATACAGGCCCAAAACACATCCCTGAGGAAGACGCAGCATTGGAACTCCCTGATAAGGAATTTGAAATAATTATATTTAGGTATCTTCAGTGAATTGAGAGACAGATCAAAGAAAATACAGAGAAAACCCTAGAAAAATTTCAAAAGACAATACAAAAACAAAATGAAAAAAATAAATGAAAAATTAGAAATGATACAAAATGTACACATAGAATTCCAGAAGATTAATAGTAAGTTTTCAGAAATAGATAAAACATTGAATGGGCAAAAGAGCAGAATTGAATCAATGGAAGACAGAATTAGGGAGATTGAAAACAAATACCTGAACACTTTTTCTGAAAGAGATAAATCAGAAAAAAGATCAAAACAAAATGAAGAAAGCCTAAGGTTCATGTAGGATACCATCAAAAGGAATAACCTAGTGTCATTGGAATTCAAGAACAGGGAGAGACAAATACAACCACAGAGAAAATTGTCAAAGATTTGTTGGAAGAGAATTTTCCTGGTATGATGAAAGATGAGAATATATCCATTCAGGATGTCCAATCAACCCCACACAGGATAGACCCCAAAAGAAAATCACCCAGACATATCATCAAACTTACCAAAACCAAAGACAAAGAAAGAATCCTGAAAGTAGCATGGGGAAAAAAAAAAGTTACCTACAAGCAACCAATAAGATTAAGCTCAGATTTCATGACAGAACCCATCCAGGTGAGAAGACAGTGGGATGGTATATATAAAACCCTGAAAGAGAAAAATCTCCAACCAAGACTTATGTACCCAGCAAAATTGTCCCTCAAATATGATGGTGAAATTAGGAGTTTTCCAGATAAGCAGAAATTAAGGGAATTTTTTAAAACCAGACCAACCTTACAAGAGATGCTAAAGGGAGTCCTTTGGAGAGAGAAGCAACAACAGCCAACAACAACTGACCATTAACACACATGATGATATAACCCACAAACCAACTCCGCTATGGAAGTATGCAAGTAAATAAGACTACAAGACTGTAAACAGGGAATCAGAGACATCAATTGACAAAGGAGGACAACTGCAAACCAAAAAGAGGGAACAAATTGTGTCGTTACAGAACTTCTAGATGGTAGGGAAGTCAAGACAACTACAAGACAGAATGGACTGTTCTAAACTTGGGAAGAAAACTATAACTCACAGGGTAACCTCAAAGAAAAATGACAAACCTTCAAATCAAAAAGAGGACCAGCATAAATATTCAGCAAATATTAAAACAATGGTAATGAAGGAAGTGATAACACGATTCTTAAACAAAACGAGCTCAGCATAGAAAATTGTATGGAACAAAGAAATCGACACCATGAAAAAGCGCCTAAGAAAAACGACAGCAACAATTTTGTATTTGCCAATAACTACATATCTGGCAAGGGACTTATCTCTAAGATTTATTGCGGAAGAGTGGATGACCATACTATGGTACATACACATAATGGGATGCTATGCAGCACTAAAGGAGCTCTGGTAGCATAGTGGTTAAAGCACTTGACTGCTAACCAGAAGGCTGGCGGTTCAAACCCACCAGCCACTCCTCGGAAGGAAGGTTGGGCAATCCTACTTCCGTAGTGACACTGCCTCGGAAACCCAAGGAGGGGTCGCTATGAGTCAGGGCCGACTCGACGGCACATAACAACAACATGCAGCACTAAAGAATAATGTGGAGTCTGCAAAACACGGCATAATATGGATGAACTTGGAGGACATTATGCTGAGTGAAATAAGTCCATCACAGAAGGACAAATATAGTATTAGTTCTTTGTTGTGGAGGGTCAAGGAAAGGTTTATATATGGAGGGGAACTTTCTTTGTTGGTTGCCAGGGGTGGAGGGGAAGGGTGGAAACACTGCAAAAAACAAACAAACAAAAAATGCATTGACCATGTCACTTCAATTTTGTGCATTTCACTGTACATAAATTATATTTCAATAAAATGCATTAAAAACCCATAAAGTTGTATAGTACTTATGATTTAAATTTTCTTCTTAGAGTGTGAAATATGGATGTATAAACACAATGACTACCTTTGAGAGCTGAAAACGCAGATGATGTTTATTTTCGATTTTATATCTTTTTTTACTTGTTCTCTCTTTCTATGGGGATCTATATTTTTGTGAGAAAAAAATGTTATCATTTTGTCTGATCTTTGGGTCAGCAAGATTTTCAAAGCAACCTACCCACTATCATTGAGTCCATTCTGACTCACAGTCAACCCTTTAGGACAGGTTAAGACTGCCCACAGGGTTTTTAAGCTGCAAACCTTTATGGAAGTAATCAGCCTCATCTTTCTCCTGTAGGGCAGCTGGGGGTTCGAAAAAACAAATTTTTGGTTAGCAACCGAATGCTTCAATCAATATGCCAACAAACCAAAACCAAACCCCTTGCTATCAAGTCGATTCCGACTCATAGTTTCCCCATTGGGTTTCCAAGGCTGTAAGTCTTTACTGAAGTAAATTGGCTTATCTTCCTCCCCTGAGCAGCTGGTGACTTTGAACTGCCAACCATCTGGTTAGCAGCCGGGTGTCTTATGCACTATGTCACCAGAACTCCCTTTTTCAAAGCAAAGGAATAATTAATAAAGAAAAAGATTGATAGACATAACTTCTGAAAAATTTAACCTTTTATATTTTATAATAAGGAGCTCTGGTATTTTAGTGAAGAAAGCATTTGGCTGCTAATCAGCAGGTCAGTGGTTCCAACCCACCAGATGTTCGGCAGAAGGAAGATGGGACAATGTACTTCAGTTAAGATTTGCGGCCTCAGAAACCAAGTGGGGGTTGTTATGAATCAGAATTGACTTGATGGCAGTGAGTTTGAGTTTTGAGTGTGTTATAATATTGTATACAAAGTTAAAAGGCAAATCACACACATACTGACAAAGAATGAGCAATGTATTTAATTTGTGAGACACTTGCAGTAATATATAAGATGATCTCCTAAGAGGAAACTATTCTTATAGAGAAATAGGCAAAGGACAAAATTTATAAGAAAAAAAAAAAAAAGCAATCGTGAAAAAATATGAATGTTAATGTTAAAATAAATTCAAATTAAAGCAGCACATTTCTTTTAGACTTTATACTGGCAACAACTAAATAAAATAATAATAGCTCAAAGAGCCATGCTCTACCTTTAGAATGGCATGAGGCAGAGAGAGGAAATCAGTCACGGAGTTGAAGCTTGAGTGAAAGTGTAAATCCAGTGAACTACCAGAGTAGAACAAGAGGATACTAGGGGGTTGTTGGGAAGAGAACGGATTGGAAGTGAAAACTCTCATTCCAAATGAGTTTCCAACACATGAGGGATGGCACACAAGACACTTCAAACATTAAGGCAAACAATAACCCTATAAATGTATGGGAAAATGAAGAGCCTGATACCTACTTTGACATTTATTTTTATATACACATTCTATCTACTATGTTTCACTGCTTATTCTTTTGCATTTTGTTTTGAATCATATTTTGGTAGGTTTTTACTTTTCAAACAACTCATTCCCACCACTCGGGACCTATATAAGCTATTTCTTTAATATGCTCTCCTACAACCAAAGGCCAACAAAACCCATGTACATTATAGGAATTGAGCTTTGGCCCCAAGATTATATACCCCACTGAGCAAGTTAAGAGTCCTGAAATTACTCAGAATTCTCTTTTATAGAAGGCAATTTAATAATTACTTGTTACTCAAATGTGTACAATTTACCTCCCTTGTAGGATATCCCATCTGCCACAAGTGCTTTACTTAGGCAAGTGGTAAACACACACATCACTTTAGCCAAAGTTCTTCTTTATAGCCCAATTGATTTATGCCATTGTAATTGGTTGATGTCCTCACCATACTTCCCCTAAATATTTTAATTATTACCTCTATCACACTATGCCTTCAAAATGCATGTCTTTTTTGGAACCATTTTTCTACATTTTGTTTCATCTCATCATATCTCTACTGACATTTTAGAGGCCGTTCTAGATTGATAACATGAACAGGTTTCCATCTGATCTTTCACTTAATCCAACCTGGAGGTGTTGGATCTCTTTTCTCAGTAGAGCAGGTCATAGCTTTTCCATATAATGATTTGAAGGTATGATCTGGTTACAATGATTCAGGACATTGTCGTGACTGGGATTTGAGTAGACCTATCATTAATTCCTACCAGTATCATCCCTTAGGGATTCGGAAAAAGAAATCATATCAGGTAGGAGTAGACAATCCGGAGACAGATGTACTTTTCCAAGTATAATAAGGTAAAATGTGTAAATAAAAACATGAACCCAAAGATGATTTATGGGGAAGTGTGATACAGAGAAAAAGAAAGCATGATTGTGGTGCTAAAGGAAAAGCAGCCCCAACTTGCACTTATATGGCTCCTATTGACACTCCCTGTAGTTAAAATCAGGTGTGATTAATGGCAAATGAGTGTTTGATTGGTGGTAAGAATTGTAAAATCTCTGTCTTTATAGATAATGGACAAAATGAACTGCAGGGTGTGTGTATTCTACTTTATTTCCTTAATCTCAATGAATAAATTCTGATTGAGTATTGTGATTATGCAGCTGTGACAAAGTGAAGATTAACAATGAACATATTAGTTATTGAGTATCTACTGAATAACAAGGTGCTGTATAAGTAGTTTTGCATACAAATGATGATAGTAGCCAATAGTTATTACTCATTTACCCATCTGTCAGTTTGTTGTGTTTCCATGTTGAAATGATTTGGGAAGCTATTCCACCAGCATTTCAAATACAAGAAAGGTATCATGGTGGGCATGTTTCAGAGGAGGTTCCAGATTAAGAAAGATTAGGAAGAAAGGACTTGGATCTCCTCCTGAAAATTAGTCAATGTACACCCTATGGATCACAGCAGAATATTTCCAGTATAGTGCAGGAATAGCTTCCTAGGCTGGAAAGCACTCAAAATACACAGTGGCCACAACACTGGACTCCATCAAACCAATGATCATGCAGGTGGGACAGGACTGGGAAACACTTTTTTTCTGCAGTGCATGGGGTTGTCATGAGTTGGAGACAATTCAATGGCATTTAAGAACAATTTCTTTTGAGAGCTTACTATGTAATAGGTAATGTTCTGAATGTTTTTACAGTATTAATCCTCTTGGTAAAATCTATAAGACAGATACTATAATTACTTCCATTATACATATAAGAAAATTAAATTTCAGAAAGAGTAATAAAAGTGTCCATTTACATAGCTAAAAAGTGACAGAATTAGCATACATGCAATGACTTACACAGTCATTTAAGTATACGTGCTGTTAGGTGCTGTTGAGTCAGTTTCAACTCATGGTGACTCTATGTACAACAGAACAAAACACTGCTTGGTCTTCTGCCATCCTCACAATCATTGCCATACTTGAGGTCATCATCATAACCATTTTGTCAAACCATCTAATTGAGGGTCTTACCCTCTACTTTACCCAGCACCCTTCTCTAGGGACCGGTCTCTTCTGACACACGACCAAAGTGCAAAAGATGAACTCTGGCCATTCTTGCTTCTAAGGAGCATTTTTGGGACAGATTCATTTGTTCTCTTAGCAGTTCATGGTACTTTCAGGATTATTCACCAACACCACAATTCAAATACATCAATTCTTCTTTGGTCTTCTTTATTCATTGTTAAGCTTGTACATGCATTTGAAAATACCATGGCTTGAGTCAGGCACACCTTAGTCTTGAAAGTGGTATCTGTCCTCTTAAACAAAGTGAAGAGGTCTTTTGCAGCACATTTGCCCAATGCAATATGTCATTCAGTTTCTTGACTGCTGCTTCCATGGGTGTTGATTGTATATCCAAGTAAAATGAAATCCCTGACAACTTTAATCTTTTCTCCTTTTAGTGTGATGTTTTTTAATGGTCCAATTGTGAGAATTTTTGTTTTCTTTATATTGAGGTGTAATCCACACTGAAAGCTGTAATCTTTGATCTTCATCACTGAGTACTTCAAGTCATCTTCACTTTCAGCAAGCCAAGATTGTGTCATCTGCAAATTGCAGATTGTCAATGAGTCTTCCTCCAGTCCTCATGCAGCATTCTTCTTCATATCACCCAACTTCTCAGATTATTTGCTCAGCATACAGATTGAATGAGTATGACAAAGGGATATAACCCTGATACATGCCTTTCCTGATTTTAAACCATGCAATAGCCCCTTGTTCTATTTGAACAAATGCCTTCTACTCTATATATAGGTTCTGTATGAGTACAATTAAGTGTTCTGGAATTACCATTCTTTGCAATTTTATCCATAATCTGTTTTGATCCACACAGTCAAATGACTTTCCATAATCAGTAAAACACAAGGAAATATTGTCTGGTGTTCTCTATTGTTTCAGCCAAAATCCATCTGACATCAGTAATGATATTCATTGTTCCACATCCTCTTCTGAATGCAGCTTGAATTTCTGGAAGTTCCATGTCGATATACTGCTTCAACAATTTTTGAATTTTCTTCTACAAAATTTTGCTTGCAGTTGATGTTAATGATATTGTTCAGTAATTTTCATATTGTGTGGGATCACTTTTCTTTGGAATGGGTACAAATATGGATCTCTTTCATTCAACTGGCCAGGTAGCTGTCTTCCAAACTTCCATAGCATAAACAAGTGAGCACCTGCAGTGTACTGCATCTGTTTGTTGAAATAATTACTCAATTCCCAGAACCTTATTTTTCTCCACTTCCTTCAGCACAGCTTGGAACTCTTCCTTAAATACTATCAGTTCTTGATCATGCATGCTACCTCCTGAAATGGTTTAATATTGATTGTTTATTTTTGGTACAATGACTCTGTATATTCCTTCTATCTTGTTTTGATGCTTCCTGCATTATTCAGTATTTTACCCATAGAGTCCTTCAATATCACAACTTAAGCCTTGAATTTTTTTCTTCCATTCTTTCAGCATGAGAAATGCTGAGCACGGTCACCCCGTTTGATTTCCAACTCCAGGTCTTTGCTCATTTCATTATAATGGCTTACCTTGTCCTCTCAAGCTGCCCTTTGAAATCATCTGCTCAGCTCTTTTACTTCATCATTTCTTCCATTCAGTTTATCTACTTCCTGTTCAAGAGCAAATTTCAGAGTGTCTTCTGACATCTGTTTTGGTCTTCTCTTCCTTTCCTGTCTTTTTAATCCTCAATAAGAACAAGCCAACTATGGAACAGACCATCAATTTCTCATATGCAAGGCTAAGTTGAAGCTCAAAAAAATTAAAATAAGTTCAAAGACCCAAACTATGACCTTAACTATATCCCACTTGAGCTTAGAGACTATCTGAAGAATAGATTTGATGCATTGAACACCAATGACCAAAAACTAGATGAGTTGTCAGATGAAATATACATACATTACAAATTTTTATTAAAATGTATATTGTTAAATATCCTTACAGCATTCCTTAAATTATTATTACTATATTTATTTGATATTGTTGTATTATAAAACGGAACTGTGTTCAGAGAGTTTGGGTGACATGCCACAGGTCACACAAAAATTCAACCCAAACCCATTTAAGCATAAAAGTTGTTGTTTTTTTCCACCATTCCAACCCTATTTTCTGTAGCAAATCAGAAAGTTTTTTCTAAATTACTCTAGAGAGTCATTGTAAAATAGAAATGAGGTCAGGTGCCTGATATTCATCTGTCACAAAATACAAATGTAGCAATAATGCTAAAGCTACTATATTCAAGCACTTAATTTTGTTACCTTACATTCATTTTCTGTTCCTCCGAACAGCCCTGTGAAATAAATTCTGAAACCTGTTTTATTCCTCTTGTCCAGGTTAAGAAACACTTGTTTAGAGACATGACATAGTTCACTCAAGGTCACCAGGCTAAGTAAGTAATAGAAGAAGTTTCCCTGATCTAAGTCCTGGATTCTTTTTACACCACATCACCCAATGATGGTTTCTTAAAATTATGTTTGATTCTAGGTTATGTTTTATATCTCCACTTCTGTCTTTGTTGACCTTGAATAAAAACACAATAGATTACACTTCTAGAATGATTTGAACTATGTTTTCAAACACTTCTAGTCTGTTCCTGAAAAGATCTTCAGAAGAAGCCACCACTATCACCACTAGTCACCATCAAATTGATTCCGACCTGTAGTGACCTCATGTATATCAGAGTAGACCTGCTATCAGGTTTTTTTTTGTTCATTTGTCTGAAAAGGATCACCAGGCTTTTCTTCCAAGGTGCTTCTGAGTAAGTTTGAACCACTGATCTTTCACTTAGTAGCTAAGTGTATTAACCATTTGCACCAAGTAAGGACTTCTCATAAGAAGCTTATGTGCAGTTATTATGCTGTGTTGCTGCTACTGCTCTGCAAGAAGATCCAGTCAGGGTCCTCGATTTTAAATAACTGAAACCCACTTGACTGTATGTAGAAGAATAGAATGGAAGGATTCTGTGTAGCTCACAAAACAGTTGGGAAGGATAAAGAACTAGGCTCATGAAATATCCAGGAACACCTGGAGACTACCAAGTCTAGCATCTAACCAAGGTCATGCTTCAAGAACCAAGAGGTCAGGATGTTTTTGCTGATATCACCACTTTGGGACATTTACAGCCTCCACCATTGTTCTCTATTCTCTGTAATTAGTTTTATGATTAATCCCTGAAACAAATAAACAAAAATACTCATTGCTATTGAGTCAAGCCTAACTCATGGCAACTCCATGTTTTACTGAATAGAACTGTTTCACAGGGTTTTCTTAGTTTTATTCTTTTTTGGAAGCAAATTGTCAGGCCTTTCTTTTGCTGTGCCACTGGGTGGGTTTGAACCACCAACCTTAAGGTTAGCAATTAAGCACAGACATTTTGTGTTACCAAAGGATGAATAATTTCTAAAGCCCCTAATCTTTGCAGCTGTCTTTCAAGGTTCTAAGTCTCAGGTTGAAGTTTTCAAGGACTTCATATTACTTGGTTCTACAATCAACCCAATGGAAGCAGCAGTCAAGACATCAGAAGATGCATTGCATTGGGCAAATCTGCTTCAAAGGACCTCTTTCAAGCGCTGAAGAGCAAAGATATCTCCTTGAGGACTAAGGTGCTCCTGACCCAAGCCATGGTATTTTCAATCACCTCATATGCATGTGAGAGCTGGACAATGAAAAGGAAGACTAAAGAGGAGTGAATGTTTCTGAGTTGTGGTGTTGGTGAAGAATGCTGAGAGTTCTGTGGACTGCTAAAAGAACTAACAAATCTATCCTTTTCTACTGTGATGTGGGTCTTTCTACCAAGAATCAAACAACAGAGTTTTAGAAGCCAAAAGAGAAAAAAAGTAAAAAGATAAATGCCCATTACAAATCCAATGGTTAAAATTGTACAGATGATAAAATTCTTTGTAGTAGAGATAAGCACCTAGAGTTAAGATTCAAGAAACCTAATCTCCCCCATCTTCCAATCTAGATGCACATACATATACACATCTTTTTAAATGTCTATCTTGGGCCTTTGTAACCTTGAGCAAATTAGCTGACACCAGCCCATGTGCATCCTTATATAGAAAAAAAAGTCCTTAATTACTAGTCATTCCCTGTCAGGGAGGCTAAATGGCAACAATGACTTTAAGCACTTACAAATTCTTTGAAAAAAAAAAAAATGCTCTAAGGCAGATGAAAACTGTTCTCATATAACAGCTCTGAGACACAGGAAATGAGTCAAGCTATTCTGAAACTTCTAGTTTCCACCTTAAAAAATATTTTCCATCACGACACATTAGATTGCTTATAAGAGTAGAGAAAAGATGCTATAAAATCCAGATGTGTGGAAACTCATGAGAAACTTCATTCTAAAGGACAAGTAAACATTGGAGAAAGTAGGACTAACAGATTGTTGAAAACATGTATGTACTACCTGTGAAAATAATCCAGGGATGAGGAACACCCCAGAAGACAGGAGTACTTGGCAGTATTGCCATTTCTAAAGAAATTATTGTGCTCTGGAATCCCAGTTCAAATTCTGGTGATTGACAATATATAAATATGCTGTGCTCTTAATTTACGAAAATACCGTTAGTGAATGCAGTGAATGTCAGGATAATTTCCACATTAAAAATATCATGAAATGTCTAAACAAAATAACGGTAGTAAAATTCACACGGGTCCCTTGGAAAGATGAGAGAAGCGAAAAAGAAAAAGGTTACAATGTATTATAAAACAGTAACTTGACTATGGAACCGATTTATGATCACATAAAATTTTTAAATAGCATAAGAGCTTAGTCGCCTGTACATGACAGTCCGAGGACATTTACAATTTTATTTAAAAAATAAAAGGCTCTTCTTGAGCTACTGTGGCACCAAAGATGCCCTGAAAGCACTATAAAAATCTATTTTTACACTTTTACATGGGATAGAAAAGATTGAAAAGAATATATAGAACATATAATACTAGAACCAACCTGCATATCTAAGCTGTAAATATTTTCAATGGGTGTCCTGAAAAGGGCACAAATGGAATTGTCAGATACTGAAGTTGAGTCAGGCAACACAATTCTGAGCTCCATTGGTAAGTGTAACATAACTCCTTAAAATTTATGGATGTATTCTTCTGTCACACTACTAAGATGTCGACTATGAATATTTCTTGGCCCACGAGAGAGTTAAACTAATCTTACTCAAAAACTCTCTTCCTTTTTCCAACATTGACTTCCTAGGCAAGATGAACAATGTATGAATGGAGCAACATAATGATAAAGCTTCCCCTTCATTACAGTTTGTGGATTCAAAGTAACTTTTGTCTTAATAGGGCCAAAATATTTTATTTGAACAAAATTTATTTGAAGCTATGTTATGCTCCTTGGGGAAGGCACTAGACCTGGAGCCTGAACCCAAGGCCATTCCCATATGATGTGGAAAGAGAGAGGGATAGATACAGAAATTTGGGATTTTAGAGGAAGCACTTCCTTCATAAAGGACATTTTCAAGCAAATGATGCTAGGGAATCAAATAGTGGCTCTATTAAAAGAAATTTCAGTGAGATGCTGAGTTGGGGTACATATAATTAAATTGCAAACGGTTGTGCTTGAGACCAGTGTTTGATCTAGATATTCAACTAGAAAGGGCCTTACTAAAACGAGTTAAGGAAAATACCACTGTTCATGTGCTAATGAAAGAAAGAAGAGAGTAAAAAGAAAACCATCAATGAAGGTAAAATCTGATTTATATTTAAGTTTTTACTAGCTTAAGACATTTTATATCAATTCAGTCCATCAAAAATGCTGATGGGAAGATGTCCTGTGCTAAATTTCTTTCTTCAACAAAGGAATAGAAAACAAATATTAATTTTGACTATGGGGTTCAAGAACAGCTTCCTTGAGTAGAAATTTGCCTTGGACTTTGAAAGTTGAGCAGACTTTTCATACATATGAAGATTATGTGGAAGAAATACAGGAAAGAAGAGACAGCATGATCAAAGGCTTATGTAACTGGCGTCTTTGAGCAGAAACCGTAAATAGTAGAGTACACCTTCTCCTCACTTAGCGACTATCTTGTTTTCTGACATTTTGAATTTATGGCAACAATAAAAAAATTGCTTAAATCACCTTAAAGGACTATAAGGACCTATGTATTTTTAGTGATTAGTGAGACAGTGTCCCATTCCTGAGTCCTAAGTCCCTCATCCCTTTCATCTCACCCCTTTCCCCAGTCTTGGATGTGAATAAGGTTAAAAGAGGGGGGAAAAAAAAGGTGGGTGCTGGTGCCTTAGGCCATGAACTTACACATGTGCTCCACAGCCTGGACAAATCCCTGCTGGGCCCACAGGCTGAGAGCTGTGTTGCCCAGCCAAACAAAGCTGCAGTTTGGGGCTGTGAATCTGTGAGAAGTCGGCAGAGAAGCACATACAGGATACGTGGTAGTCACGTCTTCCCAAGATCCACTATTTGCATGGTTGGAGGTATTGGGGCCAGCAGGCACTGGTGCTGGGTGGGCTGGCATTTTTATGAAAAGCAAGAAAGAACTCCATGTGGTTTGAGGTAGGGCAGATCCCCTCCTGGCTGCAAACCTTAACCTAATCAGCTCTGCCAGTGGTTTGAAACAGCACAAGCTGATCTGCCCACACAAAGTTCAGAAATCATGGCACAGAGACAAGCTAGTGATGGACAGCAGCTATAGGGAAAGGAGCAACACATGAGGCTGCCAAAATGACTCGTAGAGCCAGAGAAGCATTTGGCCACTGAAATTTTGTATAACGCCAATTTTCCCTTAACAAATTGGTCTTTGAAACCTAACCTATTGGTAAGTGAGAAGTAGGTGTAATACTACACAGATGTATCAGAGTTGTTACTATTGTTGTTAAGTGCCATCAAGTCAACTCCAACTCATAGCAACCCTATATAGAGCAGAATGAAACACTGCCTGGTCCTTTGCCATTCTCACAGTCATTGCTGTTTGAGCCATAGTTGCAGCCACTGTGTTAATCCACCTTGTTGAGGGTCTTCCCCCTTTTCACTAACCCTCTACTCTACCAAGCATGATATCCTTCTCCAGAGAATTGTCCCTCTGACAACATGACTAAAGCAAGTGAGACGAAGTCTGGCCATTCTTTCTTCTAATGAACATTACAGCTGTACTTCCTGCAAGATATACTTGTTCATTCTTCTGGAAGCCCATGGTATTTTCAATATCCTTGTCAACACCACAACTCAAAGGCATTGACTCTTCTTTGATCTTCCTTATTTGTTGCCCAGCTTTCATTTGCATGTGAGAAGATTGAAAATACCACGGCTTGAGTTAAACTCACCCTAGTCTTCAAAGTGATATCTTTGGTCTTTAAAACTTTAAAAAGGTCTTTTGCAGCAGATTTGCCCAATGCAATATGGCATCTGATTTCTTGACTACTACATCCATCCATAGGTATTGATTGTGGACTCAATTAAAATGAAATCTCTGACAACTTCAATCTCTTCTCCACTTATTATGACATTGCTCATTTGTCCATTTGTGAGGATTTCAGTTTTCTTTATGTTGAAGTGTAATCCATTTTGAAGACTGTAGTCTTTTATCTGCAACAGTGGTGCTTCAAGTCATCTTCACTCTCAGCAAGCAAGGTTGTGTCATCTGCATATGGCAGATTGTTATGGTCTCCCTCCAATCCTGTTGTCACACACTTCTTTATTTAGTCCAGCTTCTCAGATTATTTGCTTTGCATACAGATTGAATAAATATGGCAAAAGGAGATAACCCTGACACATGCCCTTCCTGATTTTAAACCATGCTATAGCTCCTTTTTCTCTTTGAATGACAGCCTCTTGCTCTATGTACAGGTTCCTTGTGGGTACTTGTAAGTGTTCTGGATTTCCCCTTCTTCTCAATGTTATCCACAATATGTTATGATCCATACAGTTGAATGCTTTTGTATACACAATAAAACACAAGTAAACATCTTTCTAATATAGTTTGCTATCAGCCAAGGCTCATCTGACATCAGCAATGATATTTCTCATTTCATGTCCTCTTCCGAATTCAGCTTGCATTTCTGGAAGTTCCCTGTCAATATACTGCTGCAGCCATTTTTTAATTATCTTCAGCAAAAATTTACTTCCAGGTGACATTAATATTATTCAATAATTTGCACATTCTGTTGGATCAGTTTTCTTTGGAATGGGCAAAAATATTGATCTCTTCCAGTTGGTTGGCTAGGTAGCTGTCTTCCAAATTTCCTAGCATAAATGAGTAAATGCTACCAGAGCTGCATCCATTTATTGAAACAAATCAATGGTATTCTGTCAATTCCTAGAGCCTTGTTTCTCACCAATTTCTTTAGTGCCGTTTTGACTGCATTCTCCATTATCATTGGTTCTCAGTCATACCTTACCTCCTGAACTTCGTGAACTTCAACCAATTCTTTTTGGTAGAGTGATTCTGTGTATTTCTTCCATCTTCTTTTGATGCATTCTGCATCATTCAATATTTATCCCATAGAATCTTTCAATCTTACAACTTGAGGCTTGAAGTTTTTCTTCAGTTTCTTCAGTTTTTTCAGCTTGAGATATGCCAAGGGTGTTCTTCCCTTTTGGTTTTCTAACTCCAGGTCTTTGCATTTTTCATTATAATACTTTACGTTGTGTTCCTTTGGAATTTTCTGTTCAGCTCTTTTATTTCATCATTTCTTTCTTTTGCCTTAGCTACTCTACATTCAAAGCAATAATCATTTTGGTCTTTTCTTTCTTTCCTGACTTTTTAATGATCTTTTTTCTTTCTTCACGTATGATGTTCTTGATGTCATCCCGCAACTCATCTGGTCTTTGGTCTTTGGTGTTCAATGCATCAAATATATTCTTCAGATGGTCTTTCTATACTATATATATATATATATATATATATAGAGAGAGAGAGAGAGAGAGAGATAATTAAGGTCATATTTTGGATCTCATAGACTTGTTTTAATTTTTTTCAACTTCAACTTGAATGTGCATATCAGCAACTCATAGTCTGTTCCACAATCAACTCTTGGACTTGTTTTTACTGATGATATTGAGCTTCTCCATCTCCTCTTTACACAGATGTAGTAGATCTGATTCCTGTGTATTCCTCTGGCAAGGTCTACGTGTATAGCTGCCATTTATGTTGTTAAAAAAGTGTTTGCAATTAATAAGTCCTTGGTCTTGCAAAATTCTATCATGAGATTTCCAGCATCATTTCTTTCACCAAGGCCATATTTTCCAGCTACTGATGACACTTCTTTGTTTCTAACTTTCACTTTCCAATCACCAGTAATAATCAATACAGCTAGATTGCATGTTCGGACAATTTCAGGCTGCAGAAGTTGGTAAAACTTTTTAATTTCCTCATCTTTGGCTTTAGTGGTTGGTGTGTAAATTTGAATAACAGTAGTATTAACTAGTCTTCCTTGTAGTCATATGCGTATTATCTTATCACTGCCAGTGTTGTACTTTAGGATAGATCTTACAATGCTCTTTTCAATGATGATTGCATCACCATTCCTCTTCAATTTGTCATTTCTAGTATAGTGGACCATATGATTGTCTGACTCAAAGGGGTAATATCAGTCCATTTCAGGTCACAAATGCCTAGGACATTGATTTTTATGTGTTCCATTTCATTTTTGATAGTTTCTGTTTTTCCTAGATTCATGCTTCGTACATTCCATGTTCTGATTATTGATGAACATTTGCAGCTGTTTCTTCCCATTTTGAGTTGTCTCATCAGCAAATGAATGTCTTGAAAGTGTTACTCATCCATATCATTAAGGATGATTGTACTTGGAGGAGGCAGCTCTTTTCCAGGGGTATTTTGAGTGCCTTCCAACCTGAGGGCTCATCTTCCAGCACTATATCAGACAATGTTTCACTGCTATTCATAAAAACTTCTAGTAATATATCAGAACAATGTTTTGCTGCTATTCATAAAATTTTCAGTGGCCTTTTTTTTTTTTTTCAGAAGTGAAAATCCGTCTTACTTTGGAAGCTCTACTGAAACTTGTCCACCACTAGTGACTCTGCTGGTATGTGAAATACCAGTGACATAGCCTCCATCCTCATAGTGACATGCAAGCTGTTCTGGTTACCTAGTGCCCCTCTGACAAGAATATACCACAAATTAGATGGCCTTAACAAACAGGAGTTTATTCTGCTACAGTTCAGGAGGCTAGAAGTCCAAGTTCAAAGTGCTAAGCTCTAGGGGCTGTGTGAAAGCCCCTTGACCTTGGGCTGCAGCTCTGCCTCTTGCTCCTGGCCCACTGAAGCTAGAGGCATCTCTTCACTCAGGCAGCTACTAGCTGCTGAAGCTAACAAGCCCAAGGTTGACAAATAAAATGCCACAGTCCTGATGTTACCAAACCACACAGCAGGCCATTAATTCAAGTCCATTGTAAGTCCCAAGGTCAGCAGAGCATGTCAGGCTGCTGAACAATGACACAGCTACATGCAGGCTCACAGTGTGCCATAAGCTAGAGACCATTCCCAAAGCTGTTTCTTATATACAGGAAGCAGACCACAAACGCAGAGGCAGCTACTCAGCTGCTCACAGTAGGTTCCACCATGGAGTTGATTACCAGTCTCATCACTGGGAATACTACATCCAGCTGCCCAGCCTCTCAATCAGGCATAGCCAAGTTGACATACAAAATTAACCACCACACAAGACACTACAGTACAACAAACTGACAGACAAGTAGGGAAATCACTGTAATAGATTGGATATGTAGCATCAAATACTATTATAATAAGATAAGTTAATCCTGGATGGTAGAGATATTTTTAAACTATGTTGATGAGTTTATCGGAGGAGAATAAACACATTCTCATAGCTTCAAAGTGGGAAAAACCAATGTAGACTTTTGAGTTGATGAATATTTATAGTTTAAAATTTATATCAGACTCCCTGGGTGGTGCAAAGGGTTATTAACAATCTCACTTGAAAATCTCAGCTAATAATTTCACCTGAGATTGGAAGTTCACCCAGAGGCACCTTGGAAGAAATGCCTGATTATCTTCTTTTAGAAATTTAGCCATTGAAAACCCTATGGAACACAATTCTACTCTGTGACTCATGGGGTCACTAAGAGTCAAACTATTTTTTTTTCCACTTATTTTTGTCAAATATATATTTTAAAATAACTGAGCACATTATACTAAATTAAAGATAAAATACCTATATACAAGGTGCAAGGCTTAAAGAGAAGTACTTATTTCTAATCACCATGGCAAATGCACTAGTGCAAGAATTGCTGATGATACCGTGCACTGGAGGGAATCCAGAGGATCAGAGAAGTCAGGGACACATCCATCATGATCAGTTAGCTGACAAGCAGCAGAGCCAAAATGCAGATTCTATCTTCTGAACAAGAACATGTTCTACTTCATGGATCAGGTTTGCTTTTGGAGAAATTGAGAGAAAGGATAACAATAATCCTATGAGCATGATTTAGGGGATAGAATTTCAATGTCCTTGTTGTTGATCCCTGAGTATATCCTCTGGTGGCCCATAAACTACAGCCAAGGAATATGTTCCCTGATAGGACTCGTGTGGCTTCATGTAGCATAACAAGCTCAAGGTCATTCTCATGTGTGGAAGAAGATATTTATTTCTCACCCCCAGGAAAACATAATTATGCACTCAGACAATAGTGGGAATTCTAACAGCTCTTTCAATATGTCACATGATGGTCACCACAATGATTGGGCATTACAAATGTTCAATTTTATTCCAGCGGAAGCAAAATATTTCTTGCTTCATAATAGTTTGTAAAGCTGGACAATGAATAAAATAGACCAAAGAAGAATTAATGCATTTGAATTATTATATTGGCAAAGAATATTGCATATACCATGGACTGCTAGAGGAGCAAACAAATGTGTCTTGGGAGAAGTACAGCCAGAAAGCTTCTTAAAAGGGAGGATGGGGAGACTTTCTCTCATGTGCTTTGGACTCATTATCAGGAGGGACCAGTCCCTGAAGGACATGATGTTTGGTAAAGAGAATCAGCAAAAAAAAAAGAGGGAACACCTAGGTAAGATGGATTGACACAGCGGCTGCAACAATGGGCTTAAACATAACAATTGTGAGGATGGAATAGGACCAAGCAGTGTTTTGTTCTGTTGTACATAGGGTTGCTATGAGTCAAAACAGTGCCTGACAAAAACAATCATAATAAGATAAAATAACAAAACACAACAAACTGTATATATACACACACACACACACATACATACACACATATATAATAGCCTAACATGATATTTTTTAAGTGCTTTAAAAAGTCATAAATTACATACAGTTCTGGATTTTCAGCAATATTAGATTTAATTGTGGAAATATTTCATCTTAAGGATAAATAGTTCTTTACTTGCCTCTTTCCAAGAGACAGAGTTAATAAGAATACCGTAGGAGGGAAATGACCTACAGTGAAATGGAAATATTAAAAAGCTAAAAAAAAATGTCCATAATTTTTTTTAGTAGCTATTAGCTGAAAAGTCATTCTTTAGCATTTCAGCAATAATGAACTTTAAAATAGATTTCTAGATATGTATATGTCCACATATATTCATTATGATATATATGATAATATATATGTGATTCATATATGTTTGTGTATGTATACACACATGTATATGTGTATGTATACAGACACACACACACACATTGTTTTTGTGTTGTTGTTGTAGGTGCCATTGAGCTGGCTCTGACCCATAGACACCCTATGTACAACAGAACAAAACACTAACCAGTCCTGTGCCACCCTCACAATCCTTACTTTACCTGAGCCCATCATTGTAGCCACTATGTCAATCCATCACGTTGAGGAACTTCCCATTTTCCCCTGATCTTCCACTTTACCAAGCATGATATACTTCTCCAAAGAATGGTCCTTTCTGACAATATGACCAAAGTTTTATATATATATAAAAACCTAACCAGACTCACTGCCGTTGAGTCTATCCTGACTCATAGCAACCCCTCCTTGGGTTTCCAAGGTGGTATCTCTATGGAATGTAAAAAAATTCATATATATTTATGTATATATACATATGTACATACGTATATGTATGTGTGTATATATATGTATATATACATGTTGTTGTTGTTGTTGTTGTGTGCCATTGAGTCGGACCCGACTCATAGCGACCCCTCCTTGGGATTCTGAGGCAGTATCACTATGGAAGTAGATTGCCCCATCTTCCTTCCAAGGAGTGGCTGGTGGGTTTGAACCACTAGCCTTCTGGTTAGCAGTCAAGTGCCTTAGCCACTATGCTGCCAGAGAATATACACACACACATATGGATACATACACACACACACACACACACACACACACATATATATATATACAAACAAAAAAAAAAACCTCACTGTTGTCAAGTCAATCCCAACTCATAGTGACCCCTCCTTGGGTTTCCGAGAAGGTACCTCACTAGAAGTAGATTGCCCAATCTTCCTTCTGAGGAATGGCTGGTGGGTTTGAACCGCCAGCCTTCTGGTTAGCAATCAATGCCTTAGGCACTACAGTATCAGAAATCCTGTACACAGTTATACACACGCATACATACCTAAGTGTGTGTGTTGTTGTTATGTTGTCGTTATGTGCCGTCAAGTCGGCCCCGACTCATAACGACCCCT
>NW_006921797.1:3364790-3377284 GCF_000298275.1 Orycteropus afer afer | reverse complement strand
GTCAAGTGCTTTAGCCACTATGCCACCAGAGCTCCTATATATATATATCCTATATATATCCTATATATATATATCTCCCCAATATCTGGTGACGTAGTGCCTAAGACATTGGACTGCTAACCAGAAGGCAGACAGTTCAAACCCACCAGCCACTCCTCTGAAGGAAGATTGGGCAATCTAGTGATACCACCTTGGAAACCCAAGGAGAGGTCACTATGAGTCGGATCCGACTCGATGGTAGTGAGTTTTGTTTTGTTCTGTTTTTAGCCCAGTATCTATCTATATGTCTACTATCTATCTATTTAACCAGTTGCTATATGTATGCTTATGACTCGTGATGACCCCATATGTGTCAGGGTAGAACTGTCTTAGCTGATGGTTCAAACCCACCAGTCACTCCTCAGAAGGAAGATTGGACAATCTACTTCTGTAGTGATACGGCCTTGAAAACCCAAGGAGGGGTCACTATGAGTCAGATACAATTCGACGGCAGACAGTTTATGTAAATGTCTGTGTGTGTATAATGTTTTGTGGTTCTATTTTGTTTGCTTCTTTGGTGGTAGCAGTCAGTACAGATAATATCACTCAACATCTCTTTCTTTTCAGGGTGAAGTTGACTCATCTTCTCTAATGAACTTCTGCTCACTTCTCTGTGATACAATTGTTGGAAATAAATCACCCATTTGCCAGAGATTGGATGATCAGCATGACTCTCAGATTTAAAATTAGGGAGAGTACCTTTGTAGTATACATTGAGCAGATTTGAGAGGTGGGAATCTTCTTGGTTCTGTCCAATTTCCTTCATTTCATCACATGACCTGGTTTCCTACTATACTTAAAAGATAAACCTATTATCATGGCTTAAAATGCCCTACATCATCGAACTATTCTTATCTTTCTGATCTCATCTTCTTTCTTTCTTACTCTTCTTTGAATATGGCCAAGGTATATGTGTACACATATGTATGAACTTATCCTTCCTTTGGCTGACCTTACTCTTTCTCTGGGATAATGTTATTCTAATGGTAGACATGATCTCATAGGCATAATAGATTATGCATTAGAATCACCTGGGAAGTTATTTAAAATATAAACTTCTGAGCTCTGTCACCAGACATCCTAATTTAAATGGTTTGGAAAGATGCCTATGCATCAGTATTTTTGAAAGCTCCCAGGTTAACCTAATTTGCAGATAGGACTCAGAGTCACTGTGCTAGGTCTTCAAATGATGACTTAAGATCTCTAATCAGATAACTTCTCATAGTGACCTTTCTGATTCCATATAAAAAAGCTCCAGCCCTTAATATCAAATCATAAATATAATATTTATGTTTTTGTTGTTGACCTCTCTCACTAGACTATTAGCTCCACAATAACAGGAAATTTCTGTATTCTTCATCATTTTATCCCTACTGCTTAAAATAGGTACCCACAACAAAATACATAAAAGCCTTGTTCCACATCCTACACTGGTGAGTAGTGGCTGGGGTCTTAAAAGCTTTCAAGCAGCCATCTAAGATGTAGCTAACAGTCTCCTAGCATCAGAAGCAAAGAAGAATGCAAAAAAAAAAAAAAAAAGAAGGGCATTTGGAAGCAATCAGCCCTAGGACACGATGGCCCTCGAGACCAGAAGAGCTAGATGGTGCCCAGATACCAATGCCAGTCCTCAGGAAAGGATCAAATCTGGAGATCCTGGATGGAGTGGGAGGAAAAATGTAGAACAAAACTCCAAAACTCAATAATGACAAGAATTACTGGACAGGTGAAATATGATGAGACCCCCCCCCCCAATACTATAGCCCTGGAATACATTCTGAACCTGGAATAAAATGCAGCTCTAGGGGCTGGCTCTCAGCCCAATAGTTAACAAGATGTACACGCAGACCACTCAACCCAGGATGACACAGCCACCTGCCCTATGGTAATATATCCCTTAGAGCAATAGACCACAGGGCACCAGAGGACCAACATTCAAATTGAGGAAATGGAGGACAAACATGAGTGCATAAATATGAGGGCACAGGGGGAGAGTTACAGGGTAGGGAGGGGAGGAGACTGGGTTAGGGTTGGACACAGTAAATGGAGAGTGAAACTAAATGTACACATAACATTGACTGTAAAACAAGCTCTTAAAATAATAATAATAAAATAAGATTAATTAATTAAATAGGTGTCCAATACATATTTATTGACTGAACAAACATCTGACTGATAAAGATAAGGTAAAAGGTTAAGAATGTGAGACATATCTACCAATTTATTAAAATGCATTTTACATGTAATATACACTTTTTTTGAATATATGAGTCTATGAGGATTTGTGAGTGTGCCTATGTATATACAAGCATATACAATCTGAATATACCCAGGCCTTACTAACCTACAGATACAAATGGGGTCACTAATAATCCAATATTCTTAGTTGTGAATCATGCTTATTCATGGAAAATCTCAAGCTCTTGAAAAATTTTTGCAAGCATTCTGGAATCTTACATGTTGTCTTAGACAAGTCCACTACTTAGTGTCTTTATGTGCTGTTATGTTCCAATTTTGGCATTGGGAAATTTTCTTTATCCTAGAAATTAGGAAATCTCTGAGGATAAGATTACTGGTGCCACTACTGCTGCTCCTCTCATGCATTAGAATGAAAATCATCTGGGTCAAAGTGTCCTCTACTGATGTCCTCGAAGCAGCTAACCCTCTAGAGCAATACTGTGTTCTATGCAGATAGGGGAAAAATGATCCTCTTTTTCCTTGGTTCATATTTGGCTACTGAATACTTAATCAACTTTTATGGGCCCTAATGTAATACAAAATGCCACATTGAAAAACAGTTCCTCAGTCTCTGACTATATCCCTTCTTTCACCATAGGATTAAAAAAAAAGAAGAAGAAAGCTCAGAGTTGACAAGAAACATATAGCATGATGTCCTCCAGTTCTCCATCTCTCTCTCTCTCTTCCTGCAGAACAAAAGAGCCCATCTCCAAAGGTTTTTTCTCTATGTATTATGCATATGGACTCAGGTGAAGGTATGCTGAGACACAACAGTCCCATTAGTGTAATGTGAGTTTGAGCCTGTATCACACACACATGCATGCGCACATAGGCAACACACATACATACATAAATGTATATGTATGTGTATATATACACATATATTTTTATATATTTAAATATAAATTCAGATTTAATAGATTTGAGTCCTAGATTTGCCTTTTACAAACAGTATAAACCTTTTACCAGCAGTATAAATTTGGGCAAGTCATTTAGCCTCTCTGAATATCAGTTTCTTCATCTGTAAATAGGGAATTTCAGTAGAACCACACTATTTATAAATTTAATGTTGATGCCATCAATTCTGTGCAAGTGACCATGAAGGACCATGACATGTGGTGATTTGTAATTTTACTGAGGCATGAAATTGCAGCTCATGTACCATGGGGCTGTCATGCAGAAATGAGCCAGTTAGCTGGGATGTAAGCCTTGTTAGCTGCTCAGCATGCAAGTAGCCACGCTGTTTGTTGTTTTCTGCTTGACCCTGTATACACAGTAACTCTTTTGAAGCAATTAAAAAAGAAGTGTGTGGTTTTAGGGGGAAAAAATAAGCTGCTAGTACTGGTGACATAGAGTGGAAAAAAAATGTGTGATGTCCCATCTAATGATGTCTTACAGTGAAAAGCACAAGTTTTCAATACCTTTGCTCATGTGTGCCCTAAAAAACCTTGCAAAACTATGTACCCCTCCTATATTTTTAAGTTGAAATACAAAATTTTCTGTCATAAGTTGCAAATTACATAATTTCTAGCATGCTATATGTATTGGCAATTTCAAATAATATTATTAAACTAGTCATTCTTAAATCTGTTCCATAGGATCCATCTATCGTAGTGACTTGATGCCACCATTATTCATTAAAAAATACATAAACAAGTTCTTTTTAAGATAAATTTGCATCCAGTTTTCCTCCTGGAACTCATAGTTCAATTTCACAGAATTTTATTTTAATAAAATATAGTGAATGTTTGAAAATCTTATCAATCACCCTATCATATTTCTCTGTAACATAAAAAAAATAATTATTTATAAATTTTCTGAACCATAAGTTTCTAACCACTTATAAATATTTTGAGTTGAATTATCATTGTAATTAGTATACAAAAAATAGAAGCAATATAAATATAGTATAAAGTTTGATGAATTTTAAACATAAAAGGAAACATTTTTAAATTATATGCCTTAATAAGATATATGAAATTTGTATCTGTGGATGAATATAATTGCTTCTAGACCAAGCAAAGATTTAGCATCAATTCTATTCCTGTTTTTGTTTTTATAAATGTAAGTGCTAAAACACGTTGTCCACAAGAAGTATAGCTGGACGTGGAATGAGTTTTGTTACATTAATGACATACAATTCTTTGAACACTTTCCAAGAATTATTCCCTAGTAATTTGTCATTAAGAATCATTTTTAATGATATAATAGCCAACAATTCAATCAGGAACTTCTTCAATTTTATTGAAAAATAACAATTGGAAAGAATTGAACTTGCAAAGAATTTATTACTCAGTAATTTAGGTCACTAACTTTCTCAACATCTTCAACAATATTTCAAATTGCCCTAAATTTGACATGCAGAGATTTTTGTTCTACCCAAGAAGAATGCACCTTGGTAACATTAGACATAGATGTTGTTAGCTGTTGCTGAGCCATCTCCTGACTCATGGTGACTTCATACACAGCAGGATTGGACTGCTGTTATCTATAGGATTTTCATTGGCTGATTTTTCAGAAGTATCTCATCGATTCTTTCTTCCTAGTCTATCTTAGTCTTGAATCTCCACTGAAACCTGTTCAGCATCAAGGTAACTCAAGTTTTCACTGACAGATGCGTGGTGGCTATGCATGAGGTTCATTGGCTTGGATTGAATCCTAGTTTCCAGCGTAAAAGAAGAATTCTACCACTGAAGCCTTACTAGCCCAGGATGAGAAATACAGCTTTTTCTTAAAGTGGAAGAAGAGTGATAATTAGAGGACACTGGAAAGAAGACTTGTTTGAGGGTTAAGTTCTGGTGTATCAATTTTAGGAAATGGTATATAGGAGTTTGGGGTCTGGAAATTGCTGTCCTAAAAACTATCCAAATACCATTATATCCTTCAGGAAGTCTCCAAATTCCAGAATGAAGACCTTAGCTATAATTACATATTTATGATAGGGTATATTTTAATAACTATGTATGGAGTACTCACTCTAAATTTGTACAATTGCTTTAAAAAAACACCACTACTGTGCATTTTACTGGTAAAAATGTTATGCTAATTGAGAACATCAATCTTGGAATCCCCACAAATCTTAGGAAGTTTCCCTAGTGAATGGAAGTATCCCTCTGTAAATATGAAATTCAATGAGAAAAAAGTATGTTGAGTCTTTTGTCAAGTACAAAGTACCATGAAAATGTAATGACATAGGAGAATTAATAAGGATTCACAACTCTTCCCTATGAAAGAGAAGAAATGTTAACATTTTGAGGGAATCTTGTACAGTATGAGAGGTCTAGGAAATCTTTTAACAGCTAAAGGATCGAAGCAAAGATATTACTTCAAAACAGTAGATATAGAAGCAGAAAGTGAATATGTATTTGAAAACTATATAAGAAAGAATTAAAATTAAAATGAAAGGATAAGGCTACCTAAAATAAGCAACCTAATCTGAATAGCTGAGCCAGTCTGGAATTGAAGGTGAGTCCCTAGGCAGCTCATAGAATCTATGCTCATTCAGTTAATTTAGGCCCCATGCTTTTTTGTATTTCCTTGTTTTGTGTTTCTCTTATGGTTTTCTTGTAAATGCCTAAATGTACTTTGACTGAAGTAAGAAGAAAATAGTTTTATATCCTCTGATTACATCAGAGATCAGAGTTCCCCTAGAGACCAGACGCCAGTAATCAATCATCTAACTGCTGTGCATCCTCTCTCATTGCCTTTCAAACTGCACTCCATGCAGAAAGAAAATATCACGCATTCTCTCCCTCCTTAAAGCTTCCTAATAGCTTTCCACTGTACTTGGATAAATCTTCATCCATAAGGTGGCCTAAAACAATGGTGTTTTGGAATTGGTTTCTACAGTCACATGAGACAAAATTGTTAAACTGTTGGTGAATTTGTGAGCTGATTGTTAAACATAACTATTTTTAATTATGGAAGCAAGACTGGGAAATTCACTTTCATAAAAATTTACCACCTTGGGAACCCAATGAGAGTTATTGTGAGTCCAGATCAACTCAATGGCAGTGGGTTTGTTTTTTGGGGTCTATTTTTAATTAAATTATGTGTCCCTACAATTAAAGGTCACTGCTTGTCTGTCAGTTTGTCTACAGACAAGTAGAATGTGGTGGCTTGTGTGTTGCTGTGAGGCTGGAAGCTATGCCACCAGAACTTCAAATGCAACCAGGGTCACCCATGGTGGACAGGTTTCAATGGAGCTTCTAGACTAAGACAGACTGGGAAGAAGGAAGGGGCCATCCACTTTTCAAAGAATTGGCCAATGAAAACCTTCTGAATAGCAGTGAAACACTGTGTGACATATTACTGGAAAACGTGATGAATAACCCAGAAAGACTGTCCGATACAGTGCTGGAAGATAAGGCCCTCAGGTCAGAAGGCACCCAAAATATCACTGGGGAAGAGCTGCCTCCTCAGAGTAGAGCCAGTCTTAATGATGTTGATGAAGTAAAGCTTTCAAGACCTTCATTTGCTGATGGTGCATGACTCAAAATGAGAAGAAACAACTGGACAATCTACTTCCATAGAAATACCTTGGGTTTCTATGGAAACCCTTCTTGGGTTTCCAAAGCAGTATCTCTATGGAAGTAGATTGCCCAGTCTTCCTTCTGAGGATTGGCTGGTAGGTTTGAACCACCAGCCTTCTAGTTAGCAGTGAAATGCCTTAGGAACTATACCACCAGAGCTCCTATTCATAACTAGAAGGTGGAATGTATGAAGTATGGATCTAGGAAAATTGGAAGTTGTCAAAAATGAAATGGAACACATAAAGACTGATATCTTAGACATTAGTGAGCTGAAATGGACTGGTTTTGGCCATTTTGAATAAGACAACCATATGATTTACTATGCCAGGAATGACAAATTGAAGAGAAATGGCATGACATTCAACATCACAATGAATATTTCAAGATCTATCCTTCAGAAAAATGCTATCAGTGATAGAATAATATCCATATCCCTACAAGGAAGACCAGTTTCTTATACTATTATTCAAATTTACACACCAACCACCAAAGTCAAAGATGAGGGTATTGAAGACTTTTACCAACTTCTGCATTCCAAAATTGACCAAACATACAATCATGATGTGTTGATTATCACTGGTGGTTGGAATGCAAGAGTTGGAAACAAAGAAGAATCACGTGTAGTTGGAAAATATGTCCTGGATGAAAGAAATGACCCTGGAGATTTCACGACAGAATTTTGCAAGACCACTACTTATTCATAGCAAGTACCTTTTTTCAACATGAACAGCAGATAAATATGTGGACTTCACCAGATGAAGTACATAGGAATCTGATTGACTACATCTGCGGAAAGAGGACACGGAGAAGCTCAATATCTTCAGGCAAAACAAGGCCAGGAGCTGACTACAGAACAGACTATCAACTTCTCATACATAAGTTCAAGTTGAAGCTAAAGACAATTAGAACAAGTCCATGAGAGCTAAAATATGACCTTGATTATATCCCTCCAGAATTAAGAGATCATCATCTAAAGAATAGATTTGATGCACTGAACACCAATGACTGAAAACCAGAGGAATTGAGGAATGACATCAAGAATATAATCCATGAAGAAAGCAAAAGGTCATTAAAAAGACAGGAAAGGAAGAAAAGACCAAAATGGATGTCAGAACAGACTCTGAAACTTGGCCTTGAACAGAAAGTAGCTAAAGCAAATGGAAGAAATGACAAGATAAAAGAGATGAACAGAAGATTTCGAAGAGCAGCTCAGGAAGACAAAGTCAATTATTGTAATGAAATGTGCAAAGACCTAGAGTTAGAAAACCAAAAAGGAAGAACACACTCTGCACTTCTCAAGCTAAAAGAACTGAAGAAAAAATTCAAGCCTCAAGTTGAAATATTGAAATATTCTGTGGGCAAAATATTGACTGATGCAGGAAACATCAAAAGAAGATGGAAGGAATACACAGAAGCACTGTACCAAAAAGAATTTGTCGGTGTTCATCCATTTCAGGAGATGGCATAATATCAAGAACCAATGGTCTTGTAGGAAGAAATCGAAGAGGCACTGAAGGAATTGGCAAAGAACAAGGATGCAGGAATTGACGGAATACCCATTAAGATGTTTAAACAAATCAATGACATGCTAGAGGCACTCACTCGGCTATGCCAAGAGATTAGGAAGACAGCTTACTAAAAGAGATTCATATTTGTACCCATTCCAAAGAAAGGTGATCCCACAGAAGGTGAAATTATCAAACAATATCATTAATATTTCATGCAAGTAAAATATTGCTGAAGATAATTCAAAAATGGTTTCAGCAGTATGTTGACAGAGAACTTCCAGAAATGCAAGCTGGATTCAGGAGAGGATGTGGCAAGAGAGATATCATTGCTGATGTCAGATGGATCTTGGCTGAAAGTAAAGAATACCAGAAAGATGTTTACTTGTGTTTTATTGAATATGCAAAACCATTCAATTGTTTGGATCATAACGAAGTATGGACAACACTGAGAGGAATGAAAATTTCAGAACACTTAATTGTGCTCATGAGAAACCTATACATGGGCCAGGAGGATGTTGTTGGAACAGAACAAGGGGATATTGGATGGCAGCTTAAAATCAGGAAGGGAATGTGTCAGTGCTGTATCCTTTTAAGATGCTTATTCAATTTGTATGCTGAGCAAATAATCTGAGAACCTGAACTATATGCAGAAATGCATGGCATCAGGATTGGAGGAAGACTCTTAACAAACTGAGATATGCAGATGACACAACTTTGCTTGTTGAAAGTAGAAATGACTTGAAGCAGTTGCTGATGAAGATTAAAGATTGTGGTCTGCAGCATGAATTACATTCAACATAAAGAAAAAAAATATCCTCACAAATGGACCAATCAGCAACATCACAATAAATGGAGAAAATATTGATATCAAATATTTCATATTACTTGGTTCCACCATCAACACCAATGGAAGCAGCAGTCAAGACATCAGACAACATATTACACTGTATATATTTGCTGCAAAAGACCTCTTTAAAATGTTGAAGAGCTCTTTGAACATTAAGGTGTGCCTAACCTAAGCCACGGTATTTTCAATCACCTCATATGCATGTGAGAGCTGGACAATGAATAAGGAAGACCAAAGAAAAGTTGATGCTTTTGAGTTGTGGTGTTGGCAAAGAATACTGACAATACTATGGTTTGCCAGAAGAACTAACAAATCTGTCTTGGATGAAGTTCAGCTGGAATGCTCCTAGGAATCAAGAATGGCCAGACTTTGTCTCACCAACTTTGGTCATGTTGTCAGAAGGGACCATTCCCTGGAGAGGGATATCATGCTTGGTAAAGTGGAGAGTCAAAAAAAATGGGACAGACCCTCAGTGAGATGGATTGATACAGTGGCTGCAACGATAGGCTTAGGTATAGCAAGAATTGTGATTTTGGCATAGGACCAGGCAGTGCTTTGTTGTTTTGTGCATAAGATCACTATGAGTCCGAGCTGACTTGATGGCACTTAACAACAACAACAGCACAATTAAACATCTGTAGCTTGAACCCAGCAGCCTCTTCTTGGAAGAAAGACGTAACAGTTAGCTTCTGTAAAAATTTACGGCCTTGGAAACTTTATGGGGCAATTTTACTCTGTCCCATAGTGGACCATGATTTGAAATCAACTCGATGACAATGTGTTGGGTATAATTAAATAAGTTATATAAAAAAAGGAGCTCTGGTAGCATAGTGGCTAAGACACTTGACTGCTAACGAGAAGGCTGGCTGTTCAAACCCACCGGCCACTCCTCGGAAGGAAGATGGGGCAATCTACTTCCTAGTGATACTACCTTGGAAACCCAAGGGGGGGTCGCTATGAGTCGGGTCCAACTTGACGGCACATAACAACAACAACAACATATAAAAAGAATGGTAATTCATACTCAAAACTCATCACTTCCTAATTTTACATTTTACTTTTATTTACGTTGCTGTTGTCAGCTGCTATTGGGTCAACTCCTATTCATGGCAACTTTATCCACAACAGTACAAAACGTTGCCGGGTCTTGCATTATCCTCACACTTGCCAGCATGTACAAGTCCATCACTGCAGCTATTGTGCTAATCCATCTAAGTGAGGGTCTTTCACAGCTTCCTTAACCCTCTGCTTCATCAAACATGATGTTCTTCTTAGGTATTGATCCCTTCTGATGACGTGTCCAAAGCAAGTCAGATGGACAAGTTTCTTCTGTGATCCATGGTTGTCATTGGCTAATTTTAGGAAGTAGATCACTGGGCCTTTCTTCCTAGTCTTAGTCTGTAAACTCCACTGAAACCCACCTACTATCCATGATCCTATTGGTATTTGAAATATTGGTGGCACAGACGTGTGGCTTTCATCAACAAATAATATTCTTGAATTTTATCAGTGTTATCCCAGAAGCAGGATCAATCTAGGTTTTGTGGAATCTTAAGTTTCACAACTGAGTGGTGCTCTATTTTTATAAAACACAGTTATAGACAAACATAGTAACACACAAGCCACCACAGTACAACAAACTGACTGACAAGTGGTAGACTCTTATGTACACTCATGAGGTTATTTACATTTATTGTATTTGAATGATGGAAATGCTATGCAATCATGTGCTATTGCATGTCTCTTCCCAAATCTGCTTTCAGTCCCACTAGATGTTAATTTGATATCATGTGGTATCACACCAAAGGAATAGGCAAACACTACAAACCAGAGCTTTTACCTCCAGAGAACTAGTTGTTAAATATTTACCAGCACACCATGCTTAAAGGCATGGCGTGATCCCAGATTAAATTATGGAAAGGCCAAATTGACTTATCCTTGAATATTTCCATGTATATCTTTTTGGAATTTTCTTTTCACAATCACTTCCAATAAAGTGTATTCAATAGTTTAAATTGATGAAATGTGTTCATTTTTTTACCAATTCATTTAATTTATGAATTTACTTTCTTTGAATTATCTTTGCTCATCGTCTGATAAAACAAAGCTCAAAAACTCACATCTTTAAGACGTATAAATTCATGCACCCATCACTGGGAGACAAACTTCTTCTGTATGTTACATGTACAGCATGCCTCACAGTATTATCTATTCATAAATGTTGTTATCTCCAGGATGTAAGTATTATCTCTAAAATTATAGGATAAATTATTTGAAGACAGTATTGTCTTTAGATCTCCAGTAGCACTTAAGAACTGAACTTAAACTTGATCATTTTAAGGTTAATAGTTTCTGGGTCCAATTATTATAATATCTATAGGGCTTTACTTACTCGAATTGCATAAAGAGATTTGAAAATTAAATTATATTCTTTTCAGCACTGCCAGTAATGTAGATTTGACAGTCAAAATTTGTCAACTTGCTTGGTAGAACATAAAGTAGAATTGCTTCCAGTTTAGTTTTTCCACTTTAGTATTGACTTTAAAATCTTCTTTGAGAAGTTGCTATGCTTCAAAGGCCCACTGGAAGTAGAAGTACATATGATTTTATAGTCATTTTCTCCACAGAATTTCATCACACCTTTAGGAACGAAATTTGAAGACAATGCTTTTTGTGTATTTGTAAGTTATTAAATAGAGAATATAGCTTTGACTAACTTAAAACAGAGATTCCTCTCACATATTCTTTCTAAAAGAAACTCACACACACACAACATGATGCTATCATCTGGCCAATGTTAGATGAACCATACTCCAAGTAATAAAGAACTTTAAATATTGTGACTATGGCCGTGTTAATTTTCTGGCAACAGTTGTAACAAATGGTAACAAAAGTGACTGTGAGATTCGTATGAAGCAAGGAAAATCTGAAATGAGTAGACTGAAAGTTTTAAGTGGTCTTAAAAGTCATTGTTAAAAAGATGGAAAATGAAGGGATTATCTCTTGGCCTATCTGACAATTATAGCTCTATGACACCAGGCATGTGTTTATTTATAGATCCTTATATGTGTGGCTTTCATCAACAGATAATGTTCTTGAATTTTATCAGTGTTATTCCTTTTAAACAGAAGCAGGATCAATCTAGGTTTTGTGGAATCTAAAGTTTCACAATTGAGTGGTGCTCTATTTTTATAAAACACAGTTATAGATATAATGATAAGTTCAAGAGTGAATACTTGTAGGGTTGGCAGACAATGGGCCTATAAGTTCATGTGAATGATCAGAATTCCCAGGTCTATAGTAGAGCTGACAAGGGGCAAGGTTATGGTCATT
>NW_006921797.1:3354287-3364014 GCF_000298275.1 Orycteropus afer afer | reverse complement strand
AAAAAAAAAAAAAAAAAAAGAGTGAATACTTGTTGTTAGTTGCTGGCAAGTGGATTGAGACTCATGGTGATGCCATGTGTGCAGAGTAGCAATGCTCCATAGGGTTTTCAAGTATGTGGTCTTTCAGGAACAGATTTCCAGGCCTTACCTCCAAGACAATTCTGAGTTGGTTTGAACTGCCAATCTTTTGCTTAGGAATGCAGTGTTTAGCTGTGCACCCAGAGACTCCTGAATACTTCATTAGAAAGAGAAAATGCAAATCACAATAATTAAAATTTTTAAAGTCTGACAATTTCTTAAATACCACAAAATAAAAAATAATAATTGCCTGATATAACTCTATTTTTTTTTTCATATTTTTAACTGCAGATAACACAACTTTACTTGCTGAAAGTGAAAATGACTTGAAACACTTACCAATGAAGACCAAAGACTGCGGTCTTCAGTATGGATTAACCCTCAACATAAAGAAAACAAAAATCCTTACAACTGGACCAGTAAGCAACATTATGACAAACACAGAAAAGACTGAAGTTTCCAAGATTTAATTTTACTTGGATCCACAATCTTTGCCCGTGGAAACAGCAGTCAAGAAATCAGCCGTTGCATTATTCTGGGCAAATCTGCTGCAAAAGATCTCTTTAAAGTGTTGAAAAAGAAAGATGTCACTTTGAAGACTAAGACTGCCTAACCCAAGCCATGGTATTTTCAGTAGTCTCATATTCGTGTGAAAGCTGGAAAATGAATGAGGAAAACCACAGAAGAATTGGTGTATTTGAATTGTGGTGTTGGCAAAGAATACGGAAAATATCATGGACTGTCATGTGAGATAGCTCTGGTGGCATAGTGCCTAAGGCATTTGACTGCTAACTAGAAAGCTGGCAGTTCAAACCCCCCAGCCACTTCTCGGAAAGAAGATTGAGCAATCTATCTCTGTAGTGAAGTAGAAAACCAGAGGAGGGGTTGCTATGAGTCGGATCTGACTCAATGGCAGTGAGTCTGGTTTTGGTTTTGTCCTGGAAGAAGCACACCCAGAACACTCCTTAGAAATGAGAATGACCAGACTTTGTCTCACCTAGTTTGGCAAAGTTTTCAGAAGAGACCAGTTTCTGGAGAAAACTATCATGGCTAATAAAGTAGAGGGTCAGCAAAAAAGAAGAAGACCTGCAATGAGGTGAATAGAAATGGTGGTTGTAACGATGGGCTCATGTGTAGCAAGGTTTGTGATGATAGTGCAAGACTAGGCAGTGTTTAGTTCTGTTGTACATAGGTTTCTGTGAGTTGGAGCCAACTCAACAGCACCTAACAACAACAACAACATGACTGAATATTTTTTTTTGAACTTTTTATTGTTATCTGAGTGAAAGTTTGTAGGGCAAAATGGTTTTCCATTCAACTCTTCAAACACATTTTGTATCATGACAATGAATGCAGACCTCACAATGTAACAGCATTCTTCCCACTTCCTCCCTGGGCTTAATGTTTCCAATTGTCCTTTTTTTTTTTTATCCCTTTCTGATATCTGGGCTTTATTCCTGGGCAAATGATTTGATCTTGTATAATTGATTGTACTAAAGGGTGCATAAATCACTGTTGTTATCATTCACTCCATAGGCCTGTTTACTGTTTGGCTGAAAGCTGAGCCATGAAGGTGAGTCCAGGCTTGAAGGAAGACTAAGAGCCATAGTTTGAGGATTCTGCCAGTCACTGTAAGACCAGTAAGTAGGGTCTTTTTATTATTATTTTGAATTTTCTTCACATGTTTCTTCCACTCTGTCTTTTCTTCTTGTTTCAGGAGCCATCAAGGTGGCTCTGATTCATAGTTACTCTACGTACAACAGAAGTAAACACTGACCAGTCATATGCCATCCTCATAATCCTTGCTATAATTTAGTTCATCATTGCAGGCACTGTGTTAATCCATCTTGTTGAAGGTTTTCCTCATTTTTGCTGACCTTCTGCTTTACAGACCACGATATCCTTCTCCAGGGAATGGTTTCTTCTGAAAACATGACCAAAGTAGGTGGGACAAAGCCTGGGCATTCTGTCTTCCAAGGAGCATTCTGGCTGAACTTCCTCCAGGACAGATTTATTCATTCTTCTGTTAGTCCGTGGTATTTTCAGTATTCTTCGCCAACACCACAACTCAAAAGCATCAAGAATTCTTTAGTCTTCCTTATTCATTGTCCTGCTTTCACATGTATATGAGGCAATTAAAAATACTGTGGTTTGGGTTAGTCACACCTTAGTCTTCAAAGATATATCTTTGCTCCTCAGCGCTGTAAAGAGGTCTTTTGCAGCACACTTGCCCAGTGCAATACGTCATCTGATTTCTTGACTGCTCCTTCCATTGGTATTGATAGTGGAACCAAGTAATATGAAATATGTAACAACATCAATATTTTCTCCATCTATTGTGATGTTGTTGATTGGTCCAGTTGTGAGAATTTTTATTTTCTTTCTGTTGAGATGTAATCCATATGGCAGACTGTAGTCTTTAATCTTCATCAGCAAGTGCTTCAAGTTATCTTCACTTACAACAAGCAAGCATGTGTCTTCAGCATATAGGAGGTTGTTAATGAGTCTTCCTTCAATCCTGATGTCATGTTCTTCATACAGTCAGGCTTCTCAGATTATTTGCAAAGGATGTAGATTGAATAAGTATCATGAAAGGATACAATCCGATGCATACCCTGCCTGATTTTAAACCATGCAGTATCCCTTTTTCTGTTTGAACAAAGCCTCCTGGTCTATGTACAGGTTCCTCATGAGCATAAATAAGTGTTCTGGAATTCCCATTCTTTGCAATGTTATCCATAATTTGTTATGATCCACACAGTTGAATGCTGTTGCATAGTAAATAAAACACAAGTAAATATCTTTCTGGTATTCTTTGCTTTCAGCCACGATCCATCTGATATCAGTAATGATAACCCTTGTTCCACGTCTTCTTCTGAATCCAGCTTGTGTTTCTAGGAGTTCCCTGTCAATATATCACTGCAACTTCTTTGAATTATCTTCAGTAAACTTATTTGTGTGTGATATTTAATTATATTGTTCAATAATTTCCATATTCTGTGGTATCACCTTACTTTGGGATGGGTACAAATATGGATCTCTTCCAGGCAGTTGGCCAGGTAGTGGTCTTCCAGATTATTTCCATTAGATGAGTAAGTGCTTCCAGCACAGCATCTGTTTGTTGAAACATCTCAGTGGGTATTCTGTCATTTCCTGAAGACTTGTTCTTTGCCAATTCCTTCAGTGTAGCTTCACCTTCCTCTTTCAATACCTTCTTGATCATATGCCCCTCCTGAAATGCTTGAACATCAACCAGTTTTTTTGGGACAGTGACTCTGTGTAGTACTTCATCTTATATTGATGTTTCCTGGATCATTCAATATTTTGCCCATGTTCTTTTTGTTGTTTTTAAGTGCCACTGCATCAGCTCTGACTCATAGTCACCCTATGTACAACAGACCAAAATACTACCCAGTCCTGTGTCACCCTCATGATACTTGCAATACCTGAGCTTATCTTTGCAGCCACTGTGTCAATTCATCTCATTGAGCACTTTCCCCTCTTTAGTTGACCCTCCACTTTACCAAGCATGAGATCCTTCTACAGGGAATGGTCCCTTCTGACAACATGACCAAAGTAGGTCAGATGAAGTCTGGCCATTCTCACTTCCAAAGAGAATTCCAGCTGCACTCCTTCCAGGACAGATTTGTTTGTTCTTTTGGCACTCCACAGTACTTTCAAGAATTCTTTGCCAATACTACACTCAAAAGCATCAACTCTTCTTTGGTCTTCCTCATTCATTGTCCAGCTTTCACATGGATATGAGGTAACTGAAAATACCATTGCTTGGGTTAAGCACACCTTAGTCTTTAAGCAGATATCTTTGCTCTTCAGCAGTTTAAAGAGGTCTTTGCAGCAAATTTGCCCAATGCAATATATCGTCTGATGTCTTGACTACTGCTTCCATTGATGTGATTATGGAACCAAGTAATATGAAATCTTTCACAACTTCAATCTTTTCTCCATTTATTGGGAAGCTGCTTGTTGGTCCAGTTGTGAGGATTTTCATTGTCTTTATGTTGACACGTAATCCATACTGCAGACTGTAGTCTTTAACCTTCATCAGTAAGTGCTTCAAGTCATCCTCACTTCCAGCAAGCAAAGTTGTTGTCATCGGCATATTGCAGGTTGTTAATCAGTTTCCTCCAATCCTGAAGCCATGTTTTTCTTTATATAGTGCAGCTTTTGGAGTATTTGTTCAGCATACAGATTGAATAAGTATGGTAAAAGAATACAGCCCTGATGCACTCCTTTCCTTAAATCATGCAGTATCCCCTTCTTCTGTTCAAATGACAGCCTCCTGGTCTATGGACAGGTTCCTCATGAGCACAATTAAATGTTCTGAAATTCCCATTCTTCTCAATGGTATCCATAATTTGTTATGATCCACACAATCGATTGCTTTTGCATAGTCAATAAAACACAAGTAAACATTTTTCTGGTATTCTCTGCTTTCAGCCAAGATCCCTCTGACATCAGCAATGATATTCCTCATTCCACATCCTCTTCTGAATCTAGCTTGCATTTCTGGAAGTTCTCTGTCAACATATTACTGCAATTGTTTTTGAATTATCTTCAGGAAGATTTTACTTATGTGTGATATTGATGATATTGTTCAATAATTTCCACATTCTGTGGGATCACCTTTCTTTGGAATGGGTACAAATATGGGCCTTTTCCAGTAAGTTGCCCAGGTAGCTGTCTTCCAAATTTCTTACCATAGAAAAGGGAATGTCTCCAGTGTGGCATTTGTTTGTTGAAACATCTCAATGGGTATTCTATTGATTCTTGGAGCCTTGTTCTGAGCCAATTTCTTCAGTGCAGGTTCAAATTTTTCCTACAATACCATTGGCTCTCGATCATATGCCAGCTCCTGAAATGGATGAACACCAACCAATTCTTTTTGGTATAGTGACTCTGTGTATTCCTTCCATCTTCTTTTGATGTTTCCCACATCAGTCAACATTTTGCCAATAGCATCTTTCAGTATTGCAACCTGAGGCTTGAATTTTTTCTTCAGTTCTTTCAGCTAGAGAAATGCTGAGTGTGTTTTCTAACTCCAGGTCTTTGCACATTTTATCATAAATAATTGACTTTGTCTTCTCAAGCTGCTCTTTGAAATCATCTGTTCAACTCTTTTATCTTGTTATTTATTACATTTGCTTTAGCTACTCTCAATTCAAGAGCAAGTTTCAGAGTCTCTTCTTACATCCATTTTGTTTTTTTCTTCCTTTCTGTCTTTTAATGACCTTTTTATTTCTTCATGGATGATGCCCTTGATGTCATCCCATGATCCATCTGTTTTTTGATCATTGGAGTCCAATGTGCCAAACTTAGTCTTCAGATGGTCTCTAAATTCAGGTGGGATGTAATCAGGTCATATTTTTCTTCTCAAACTTCTTTTAATTATCTTCTGCTTCAACTGGAACTTGCATATGAGCAATTGATGTCTTTTCCATAGTCAGCTCCTGGTCTTGTTTTGGCTGAAGATATTGAGCTTCTCCATCACCTCTTTCCACAGATGTATTCAATCTAAGTCCTTTGCATTCCATCTGGCAAAGTCCACATGTATAGCCACCGTTTTTTTGTTGAAAAAAAAGGTGTTTGCAATGAATAAGTTGCTGGTCTTGCAAAATTCTATCATGCAATCCCTAGCATCATTTCTATCACCAAGGCCATATTTTCCAATTACCTGTGATTCTTTTTTGTTTCCAACTTTTGCATTCAATCATCAGTATAAATCAGTATATCTTGATTGCATGTTTGTTCAGTTTCAGACTGAAGAAGTTGGTAAAAATCTCCAATTTCCTCCAATTTTCCCAATCTTTAGTTTCTCTTTTCACTCTTTTGGAGAATTCTTTTCAAGCTCATACGTATTTAATGTTTAGAAGGTCCCAGAAATTTAGTTTGTCTTCTGCTATTTGTGAATTTGTGGTTATATTTGACAATATATTAATGCAATAATTCAAGGCTCCTAAGCTTGCCCATATTTTTTTCTTGATGACCTTTATAGTTGTAGGATTTACATTTAGGTCTTTAATCCATCTTGAATTAGTTTTTATATATGTTGTAAGGTGTGGATTTTGTTTAATTTTTCTGCAAATAGATAACTAGTTTGCCAGCATCATTTGCTAAAGAGATTGCCTTTTCCTCATTTAATAGATTTTAGCCCTTTGTTACATATCAGTTTCCCACAGATGGATGGATTTATTTCTGGGTTCTCAGTTCTGCTCCACTAGTCTATGCATCTGTCATTGTACCAATACTAGACTCTTTTGACTTCTGTGGTTGTATAGTAGGTTTGGAAATTGGGAAATGTGTGTTTTTATACTTTGTTTATCTTGCTCTGTAGTGCTTAGCTTATTCAAATGTCTCATACCATTCCATATAATTTTAGTGATTGATTTTTCCATCTCTTAAAAGAATGTTGATGCAAACTGAATTGAGATTGCATTATATCTATATGTTGCTTTGGTAGTATTAATATTTTCACAGTGTTAAGTCTTTCTATCTGTGAATATGGTATGTGCTTCCATTTATTTAAGTCTCTTAGTTTCTTGTAGTAGGGTTTTGTAGTTTTCTTTGTATAAGTCTTTTGTATTTCTGGTTAGGTTTATTCCTAATATTTTATTCTTTTGGTAGCTATTGTAAATGGTATTATTTTCTCTATTTCCTTTTCAGAGATTTCTTTGTTGGTATAGTGGAACCCTACTGATTTTTATATGTTGAACTTTTTCCCTGTCACTTTCCTGAATTGTTCAATTAGTTCCAATAATTTTCTTGCTGAGTCTCTGGGTGTTTTCTATGTACTGTTGTTGTTGTTGTGTGCCATCAAGTCAGACACAACTCATAGTAACCCCCTCCTTGGGTTTCCAAGCCAGTATCACTACAGAAATAAATTGCTCAATCTTCCTTCCGAGAAGTGGCTGGTGGGTTTGAATTGCCAGCCTTCTGGTTAGTAGTCAAGTGCCTTAGGCACTATGCTACCATAGCTCTCTTTCTATATAGGGTAATTTAATCTGCAAATAAGGATAGTTTTGTTTCTTCTTTACAATTTTGGAGGCCTTTCATTTCCCTTTCTTGCTGTACTGTTCTGGGTAGGACTTCTTGTATAAAGTTTAATAAAACCAAAAAACGAAACTCACTGACATGGAGTCAGATCTGACTCATAGTGACCCCTCCTTGGGTTTCCGAGGGATATCACTGCAGAAGTAGATTGCCCAGTCTTCCGAGGAGTGGCTGGTGGGTTTGAACCATCAGCTTTCTGGTTAGTAGTCAAATGCCTTAGGCACTACACCATCAGAGTCCTATAATGTTCAGTAGGAGTAGTGATAGAAGACATCCTTGTTTGCTTTCCATTTGCAAGGGGAATACTTTCAGTCTCCATTGAGAGTAATGTTGGCTGTTGGGTTAATGTATATGCCTTTAACTATGTTGAGAAATTTCCCTTCCGTTCTTACTTTGCTGAGAGTTTTTATGGGGAATGGAATACCTTTTCTCTATTAATTGATATGATCATGTGGTGCTTTTCCTTTGTTTTATTTATGTAGTAGATTATGTTGATTGTTTTTCTAATACTGAATTATTCTTACACATCTGGTATGAATCTCACTTGGTCATGATGTATTATTATTATATTTAGTATGGTGTGGGATGATATTAGCTAAGATTTTGTTGAGGATTTTTGTGTCTATGTTCTGAGGGATATTTGTCTATAATTTTATTTTTTAGTGGTGTCTTTGCCTGCTTTTGGGGTTAGTGTTTTGCTTGCTTCAAAAAATGATTTCAGAAGTGTTCTATCACTTTCTATGTTACATAATTTTTTGAGTACAATTGGTGTCAGCTCTTCTCTGAATGTTTGGAAGAATATCCAGTGCAGACCTTTGGTCCAATACTTTCTTTATTAGGAGTTTTATTATGACTAGTTTAATTTCTTCTTTCATTACGTTGTTGTTAGGTGTCATTGAGTTGTCTCCAACTCAAAGTGACCTTGTGAACAACAGAAAAAAACAATGTGCAGTCCTGTGCCAGCCTCAGGATCCTTGCCCATCATTTTAGACACTCAATCCATCCATATTGTTGAGGGGCTTCCCCTTTTTCATTGACCAGCCATTTTACCAAGCATGATACCCTTCTCCAGTGAATGGTTCCTTCTGATAACATCACCAAAGTAGGTGAGACAAATTCTGGCCATTCTTGCTTCCAAGGAGCATTCTGACTGAACTTCTTCCAGGATAGAGTTGTTCATTCTTTTAGTAGTCCATGGTACTCAGTATTCTTTGCCAACACCACAATTCAAAAGCATCATTCTTCTTTGGTCTTCCTTATTCATTACCCAGCTCTCACATGTATAAGAGGCAATTGAAAATACCATGGCTTGGGTTAGGCACACCTTAGTCTTCAAGGAGACATCTTTGTTCTTCAGCTCTTGAAAGAGGTCTTTGCAGCAGATTTACCCAGTGCAATATATCATCTGATGTCTTGACTGCTGCTTCCATTGGTGTTGATTGTAGAACCAAGTAATATGAAGTCCTTGACAACTTCAATCTTTTCTCCATTTATTGTGAAGCTATTTATTGGACCAGTTACGAAGATTTTTGTTTTCTTTATATTGAGGTATAATCCATACTGCATATTGCAGTCTTTAATCTTCACTAGTAAGTGCTTCAAGTCATCCTTACTTTCAGCAAACAAAGTTGTGTTATCTGCATATCTCTGGTTGTTAATGATTTTTCCTCCACTCCTGATGCCACGTTCTTCTTCATATAATTCAGCTTCTCAGATTATTTGCTCAGCATACGTATTGAATAAGTATGGTGAAAGGATATAACCCCGATACACTCCCTTCCTGATTTTAAGCCATGCAGTATCCCTTGTTCTGTTCAAACAACAGCCTTCTGATCTATGTACAGATTCCTCATGAGTACAATTAAGTGTTCTGGAATTCCCATTCTTCTCAACATAATCTATAATTTTTTTATGATCCACACAATTTAATGCTTTTGAATAGTCAATAAACATCTTTCTGGTATTATTCTTTGCTTTCAGCCAAGATCCATCTGGCATCAGCAATGATGTCCCTCGTTCTATGTCCTCTTCTGAATAGAGCTTGCATTTCTGGAAGTTCTTTGTCAATATACTGCTGCAAGCATTTTTGAGTTATCTTCAGTAAGATTTTACTTGCATGTGATATTAATGATATTGTTTGATAATTTCTGCATTCTGTAGGACCTATTCTTTGGAATAGGTACAAATATGGATCTTTCATTATAGGTGTATTCAAATTTTTCTACCTCACTCTGTGGTAGTTTAGGTAGGTCATGTGTTTCTAGAAATTTGTCTATTTCTTCTTGGTTTTCAAATTTGTTGGAGCACAGTTCCTCAAAATGTTTGGTTATTGGACATTTTGTTTCAGTTAGTTCTGCTGTAACATATCCCATTTCAATTCTTATTCATTTTATTTGCATCTTCTCTTTCTTTTCCTTAGTTGAATTTACAAATGGTTTGCCAAGTTTGTTAAACTTTTTGAAGAACCACCTTTCTAATCTTGTTGATACTTTCTATGGTTTTGCTGTTTTCTTTTCATTAACTTCTGATCTAGTCTTTATAATAAACTTTCTTCTGGAAATTATAGGTTTTTTTTTTTTTT
>NW_006921797.1:3350121-3353117 GCF_000298275.1 Orycteropus afer afer | reverse complement strand
TTCCGAGGAGTGGCTGGTGGGTTTGAACCCCCAGCCTTCTGGTTAGCAGTCCAGTGCCTTAGGCACTATGCTACCAGAGCTTCCCTGTATAGACATACTTAATAGTTCAGCCTTAATAGTGCACCCATCTATCCACCCATATATCAATATTTGGCTTCACTGACAATGTAGTATTGTATGTGCAAAAGGGTTCATCTTTGTTGTCTGTACCTCCCATGCACTTCTCTATGACTTCTTCCTCAGTACCACTGTGTTGATCAGTCACATTAGGAACATTGCCCTTCTCTTCACCCAAATCAATACCTGCCTCTACCAATCTAACAGTGTTCCCTCTTTAACCTCCCCTCCCACCACTGGTAGCCAACACAGAACATTTCCTTCCATAGATAAACCTTTCCTTGACTTTTTACAGTAATGGACTAATACAATATTTGTCCTTCTGTGATCGACTTATTTCACTCAGCATAAAGGCCTCCAAGTTCAGCCATGTTATGTGGTGTTTTGCAGATTCTACATATTCTTTAGAGTTACAAAGTATTCCATTGTGTGTGTGTACCATAGTTTGGTTATCTTTTCTTCTATTGATGGGTACCTAGTTTGTTTCCAACTTTTGGCTATTGTAAACAGTGCTGCAATGAACATGGATGTGCATATATCTGTTCTTGTCCTGGCTCTCACTTCTTTAGGATATATACCTGGTAATGGAATGGCTGGGTCAAATGGTATTTCTAATTCCAACTTTTTAAGGAATCACCATACTGCTTTCCACAGAGGTTGTATCATTTTACAATCCCTCCAGTCATATATGAGAGCCCCAATCTCTCTACTTCCTTGCCAGCATTTGTTATTTTCTGTCCTGCTGAACTTTGCTACTAGTGCTGGGGCAAGACTTCTACTTTATTCTTCTTCAATATTGATTTGCTTATGTAAGATCTCTTTCCTTTCTATATAAAGTTAGTGATTGGTTTTTCCATATACTTAAAGAATGTTGATGGACTCTGGATTGGGATTGCATTGAATGTATAGATTGTTTTGGGTAGAACTGACATTTTCACAATGTTCAACCTTCCTATCCATGAGCATGGTATGTTCTTCCATTTATGCAGATCACTTATGGTTTCTTGAAATAGTCTTTTATAGTTTTCTTTGTGCAGGTCTTTTGTGTCCCTAGTAAGATTTACTCCAATTTTTTTTTTTTTGGTAGCTATTGTAAAGGTTTTGGGAGCTCTGGTGGCGCAGTGCTTAAGGCATTTGATTGCTAACCAGAAGGCTGGCAGTGCAGACCCACCAGCCACTCCTCAGAAGAAAGGTTGGACAATCTACTTCCGTAGTGATACTGCCTCAGAAACCCAAGGAGGGGTCAATATGAGTTGCATCCGACTCGATGGCAATGAGTTTTTTAGTAAATGGTATTGATTTCCATATTTCTTTTTCAGCAATCTCTTTGCTGGTATAGAGGAATACAACTAATTTTTGTATGTTGATCTTGTATCCTGCAACGATGCTAAATCTCTCAATTAGTTCCAGTAGATTTTTGACTGAGTTGCTTGTGTTTTCTAGGTATATAGGATCATATCATCAGCAAGTAAGTATAGTTTGACTTTTCCTTACCAATTTGGATGACTTTGATATCCTTTTCTTACCTTTTTGCCCTGGATATCACTTCCAAAACAATGTTGAATAGAAGTGATGATAGAGGGCATCCTTGTCTGGTTCCTATTCACAAGGGGAATTGTTTCAATCTGTGGTCATTATGTTTGTGTGTCAACTTGGCTGGGCCTGGTTGAGTGGCTGGGCACGTGGTGGTAGTTATTTCTCATGATGAGACTGGTAATCACCTCCATGGTGGGATCTGCCACAGGGTCTGAGTAGCTGCCTTTGGGATGTAGCCTACTTCCTGTATATAAGGAGAAGCCTTGGGGATAGTCTCTAGCTTATGGCATGTGGCTGTGTCATTGTTCAGCAGCCTGCCATGTTCTGCCAACCTTGGAACCTACAATGGAGTTGAATTAATGGCCTGCCATGTGGTTTGGTAACATCAGGACTGTGCCATTTTATTTGTCGACCTTGGGCTTGTTAGCCTCAGAAGCCAGTAGCTGCCTGAGTGAAGAAAAGCCCCTAGCTTCAGTGGACCGGGAGCAAGAGGCAGAGCTGAAGCCCAAGCTCAAGGGACTCTCACACAGCCCCTAGAGCTGAGCACTTTGAACTTGGACTTAAAGCCTCCAAACTGTAAGAATAAATTCCTGTTTGTTAAGGCCATCCCATTTGTAGTAGTATTCTTGTCAGAGTGACACTAGGTAACCAGAACAAGTCTCTCTCCTTTGAGAATAAATGTTGGCTGTGGATTTTGTGTATATGCCCTTTATTGTGTTGAGGAATATCTTTTTTATTCCTATTTTGCTGAGAGTTTTTTTTAACCAGGAATGAGTGTTGGATATTATCAAATGCATTTTCTGCATCAATTTATATGATCATATGGTTCTTCTCCTTTGTTTTATTTATGTGGTTGATGATGTTGATTGTTTTCTAATGTTGAACCATCCTTGCATACCTGATACAAACTGTAGTTGGTCAAAATGAGTTATTTTCTTGGTATGTTGTTGGAGTTTATTGGTGAGTATTTTACTGAAGATTTTTACATCTATATTCATGAGGGATATTGGTGTGTAGTTTTCCTTTTTAGTGATCTCTTTCCCTGGTTTTGGTATCAAGCGTAAGCTTGCTTAATGAAATGAATTAGGGAGGATTCCATTCTTTTCTATGTTCTGGAATACTTTGAGTAGGATTGGTGTCAGTTCTTGAATGTTTGGTAGAATTCTTCAGTGAAACTGTCTGGGCCAGGATATTGTTGTTGATAATTTTTATGACCTGTTCAATTTCTTCTTTTGTTATAGATCTCTTCTGATGAAGATTGAAGAATACAGTCTGCAGTATGGATTACATCTCAACATAAAGAAAACAAAAATCCTCACAACTGGACCAATGAGCAGCATCAC
>NW_006921797.1:3340067-3349131 GCF_000298275.1 Orycteropus afer afer | reverse complement strand
TCAATTTTATTAATCTTTTCAAAAAACCAACTTCTAACCATGTTGATTTTTTTTCTGTTGTCTTTCTAACTTGTTTCATTGATTTCTGCTCAACTCTTCTGCCTTACTTCTGGTGATTGTTGGTTTTTCTTGCTGTTCTTTTTCTACTTGTTGGAGATGTTGGTTTAAAGTGTGGATTTTGGCTCCTTCTTTTTTCATGTGTGCATTTATTGCTATAAATTGGGCTTTGATCACTGCTTTTGCTGTGTCCCAAAATTCCAAATATTTTCGTATGTTCTGTTTTCATTCTCATTTGATTCAAGGAATTTTTTAATTTCATTTTTTATTTCTTCTCTTGCCCAGTCATTTTTAAGGAGGGTGTTCTTCAGTCTCCATGTGTTTGCTCCTTGTCCATTGATCTTCCTATTGTTGATTTCTAATTTGATAGCATTGTTATCTGAGAAGATGCTTTACAGTATTTCAATGTTTTTAAATTTATTAAGGCTTGCTTTATGGCCAAACATAGGGTCTATTATGGAAAATGTTCCATGTGCACTGGAAAAGGTATATTGTGCTGTTGTTGGGTGAAGTGCTCTGTCGATGTCTATAAGATCAAGTTGGTGGATTGTATTATTTAGTTCTTCTGCATCTTTGTTGAGTTTCTTTCCAGTTGTTCTATCTTTCATTGAAATGAAAAACCAAACTAAACTCACTCCATTGAGTCAATTTTGACTCACAGAAACCCCTCCTTGGGTTTCTGAGGTAGTTTCACTACAGAAGTAGTTTGCCCCCTCTTCCTTCTGAAGAATGTCTGGTTGGTTTGAACCACCCGCCTTCTGGTTAGTAGTCAAATGACTTAGGCACTACACCACCAGAGTCTCCCACTATGACTGTGGAGTCATCTATTTCCCTTTTCAATTCCAATAAAGTCTGGTTTATGTATTTTGTGGCTCTGTCTTTGTGTCCATAGATATTTATTATGGTTATATCTTCTTGTTCAATTGATCCTTTAATCATTATATAATGTCCTTCCTTGTCTCTTATGGTGTTTTTATCTTAAAGTCAATTTGATCAGAAATTAGTATTGCCACTCCTGCTCTTTTTTGGTTGCTGTTTGCTTGATATATCATTTTCCAACCTTAATTTTTAGTTTATTTTTGTCTTTCTTTCTAAGATGTGTCTCTTGTAGATAACATATTGATGGGTTGTTTTCTTATACAGTTTGAACTCTCCATCTCTTGAGTGGTTCGTTTAATCCACTGACATTCAGTGTAATCATCAGAAAGTATGAATTGGTTGCTGTCATTTTGTTATCTGTTTTTTTTCATGGTGTTGCCTGTTTCTTTGTTCCATGTAATTCTGTGTGCTGAGCTCATTATGTTTATGAATCTTGTTATCATTTCTTTTGTTGCTATTGTTTTAGTATTTGATAAATATTTGTGGTTTTCCTCTTTTTTATTGTGATGTGAAGGTTTACCATTTTTCTTTGAGGTTATCTTGTGAATTATAATTTTCTCCCTGTGTTTAGTACAGTTCATTCTATCTTGCAACTCTCTTGACTTCCTCACCATTTAGAAGTTCAGTAACTACACTGTTTTTTCCCTCTTTTTGGTTTGTAGATTTTCTCATTTGCCAATTAATGTCTCTAGTTCCCTGTTTACAATCTTGTAAGCTTATTTTACTTTGTATACTTCTATAGCTTTATTGGTTTCTGAATTATGTCATCTTTTGTACTAATGGTCGGTTGTGGTTTGCTATTACTGGTTCTCTGGTCAAAGGACTCCCTTCAGCATCTCTTGTAAGGTTGATCAGGTTTTAATAAATTCCCTTAATTTCTGCATATCTGCAAATCTAATTTCACCATCATATCTGAGGGACAAGTTTGCTGACGGACAATTAATTCTTTTTTTTTTTTTTTAATTTTTCTCTTCCTGTTCTGGAATTCCAATGACACATAGATTATTTCTTTTGATGGTATTGCACATGAACCTTAGGCTTTCTTCGTTTTGTTTTGATTTTTTTTTTTTTTTTTCCTGACTGATCCCTTTCCAAAGAAGTATTTAGGTATTTGTCTTCAATGTCATTAATTCTGTCTTCCATTACATAAATTCTACCCCTTTGCTCTTCCCATGTGTTATCTATTTCTAACAATTTAGTATTAATCTTCTGGATTTCTATCTGTAGATTTAGAATCATTTCTAATTTTTCAATTATTTTGTCATTTTTTTTCTTGTATTTTCTTCCAAAATTCTTCTAAAGGTTTTTTCTGTGCTTTCTTTGGTCTGTCTCTCAATCTTTTGGAGATACCTAAATATAATTCTTTTGAATTTCTTATCAGAGAGTTCCAATGCTTCTTCTTCCTCAGTGATGTGTTCTGGGTCTGTAACCTGTTCCCTTATTTCTACCACTTTATCTTGCTTCTTTGTGTGGACTATGATGGTCTGTTATCTCCGAGGCATCATGGTATTGTATTAAGATCTCTTTTAATTGTTTGTGAAGAGCAGCCAAGGGTTATTCAGGCTCTTCTTAGTTGTTTTTTTTATCACTGGCCCATTGGTGGAGAAGGAGGTTCTGGCTCTTGCTCAGTAAGTGAAATTGCAGGAGGTGTACATGTACTTGTATCTTATGGGGACTGTTATTGTCTCCCACTCAGTTAGGCAAAAATTATAATTGAATAACCATCAAAAAAACTAAAAGCACATTGACAAAAAATATACCCTGAAATCACACAGGAACAGTAACCCAAAAAAAGAAAAAGTAGAGAAAAGAAGAAGAAAACAGGTTAATAGGCAATATCTGGGGATAGGTCACTAAGAGAAAAAAGGTAGAGAAGGAGAATAATAAAGAAAGAAAAAAAACTAACAGGAAAGAAGAAAAAAAAAAAAAAGCAAAAACAAAACAAAACAAAATAACCCGACAAGTAATGGGGTTAACCTCAAGAGAAAAAGAGAGGGAAAAAAAAAAAAAAGAAGAAGAAGGTGTGAACTAGGACCTTTTCAGTCGTGTAGTGCAGGTCCAGAGAGTTCTTGGGGTTGCTGGAAAGCAGAACCTTTTCTTAAGCCCTAGGAATCTGGTAGAGTGATGTCCCTTTAGGTTTTCTCTAGCTGCTCGTTACATGTTGATTTGTTTTGTCTTGGTTTTACGGTTTAATATTTTAAAAAGGAGAAGCTGGTGTGTTTTCTTTTATTATTGATTCAAGTGTGTTGGGTGGCTCTGCTATTTTCTTTGTGATGGTGCAATCACTGTGTGTAGTGTGGATATGTGTTTCTGTTTTTTGTAAAGAGGGTTTAGAGTTCAAAGCAAAGCTTTTATGGTAATTGGCTGAATATGGTTTCTTCTATTGAATGACTGAAGTTTTTGGCTGAGAAGGTGGGAACAGAAAAAGGAAAGCTTGGTGTTGCTAGAGTTGGTTTCTAGGGCTTTGAGCAGGTTATTATTGATGACGTATTTATTTGCAAGACCGCAGCTCAACCTCAGGAAAGATTCCCATTGTTAGAGGGTCACAAATTTCTGACAATTTCAGGCACATTCAAAGACCTGCCTCTGTGGCCCCACAGTGCCAAAGTGCAGCTCCATGGCAAAATTCACAGGACCGTGCTCAGCTGAGGTTTCTTTGCTCTCCGTGCCCTGTCTGCCTGCGGTGCTGACACAATCCCACCAGACAGGTAATGGTTGGTTCTGGAGTTTGTCTACAACACTGCCCACTTGCAGCACCAAAGATGCATGCATTTTTAGCGGTGGTGGAGTCAGGGGAGTACCTGCTAGTGACCTGTGGTCCCGATAACTGTGGCAAAGAAAAGCACGTTGTCTCCCACTCTAACTTAAGCCCGCTCTGTGATCCACTAGAAGGGAAGGGAGCTAGCCTTTCTGGCTCAACAGTGAGGTCTCCACCTGAATCTCAGCAGTGGTGCCCATGTCCGTCTGCACCCAGACCACCCAAATTACCAATGAAATCAGCTGCTGGAGGCAGGTTTCTGCCGCTGCCTGGTGGAATATTGTAGTTGTTGCTAGTAAGTTGCTATAAGGTGACTTTGTTCTTGGCTCGGGGATCTTGGGAAGCCGCCCTTGCCCAGCAGACAGTGACTGCCCCAGATAGGTTTCCAATGGTCTCTCTCAGGTGCCCATCCATCCTCTGGCAGTAGCTCTTTCCTAAATAATCTCCCTGTGCCTTTTCTCTAATTCTGCTCTTCTGTGTTTGGTGCACTCTGATTCAGTGAGCTTTCAGAGCACTAAAGTTCTTAATTCAAACTGTTGTACCTAGTTTTCAAAGTCCTTAGATGCCAGAGGGGGGAAAAAAAGTGCTGCTCACTGGTGAGACTCCATTTTGAATCCAGGACAATTAATTCTTGATTGGAAATTTTTTCTCTTTCAGGGTTTTATATATACCATCCCATTGCCTTCTCACTTGCATGTTTTCTACTGAGAAATCAGAGCTTATTCTTATTGGTTGTCCTTTTCAGGTAACTTTTCATTTTCCAGTGCTGTTTTCAGGATTCTTTCTTTTTATTTTATTTTAATGAGTTTGATGGTGTTATGTCTTGATGATTTACTTTTGGGTTCTGTCCTGTTTGGGGTTTGTTGGACTTCCTAAATGGATATATTCTCATCTTTCATCATGTCAAGGAAGTTCTCTTCAAACAAATCTTGGACAATTTTCTCAGTGGTTTTCTTTTTCTCTTCCTGTTCTAGAATTCCGAGTACACATGTTATTCCTTTTGATGGCATCCCACATGAACCTTAGGTTTCTTCATTTTGTTTTGATCTTTTTTCTGATTGATCTCTTTCCAAAGAAGCATTCAGGTATTTGTCTTCAATCTCATTAATTCTATCTTCCATTGATTCTGTTTTACTCTTTTGCCCTTTCAATGTGTTATCCATTTCTGAAAATGTAGTATTAATCTTCTGGATTTCTATCTGTAGATTTTGTATCATTTCTAATTTTTCATTTATTTTGTCATTTTGTTCTTGTATTCTTCCAAAATTGTTCTAGATTTTTGTCTGTGTTTTCCTTAATTTTGTCAGTGTTTTCTTTGATCTGTCTCTCAATCCATTGAAAGTACTTAAATATAATTCTTTTGAATTCCTTATCAGGGAATTCCAATGCTGCTTCTACTTCAGGGGTGTGTTCTGGGTCTATATCCTGCTCCCTTATTTCTAACACTTTATCTTGGTTCTTTGTATGGACAGAGATAGTCTTTTGTTTCTGAGACATTATGATATTATTGTATTTAGATCTCTGTTAACTGTTTGTGACAATCAGCTAAGGGTGAGTCATGCTCTTCTTGGTGGTCATTTATCACTGGCCAGTTGGTGGAGAAGGAAGTGGTGGCTCTCACTCAGTAAGTGAAGCTGCGGGACGTGCAGGTATAGTTGTGTCATATGGGTACTGTTACTGTCTCCCACTCAGTCAAAAACAACAGTTGAAAACTATAAAAAAAAGTAAAAGCAAGTAGACAAAAAGCACACCACAAAAACACAAAGGAACAACCCCTCCCCCCAAAAAAAATTATCTGGGGAGAGGGCAATAAGAGAAAAAGGATAGAGTAGAAGAATAATGAAGAAATAAATAGGAATAATGCAAAAAGAAAAACAAGGAATGGGGTTAACCATGAGAAAGAAACAAATGGGAACCAGGAGCTGGGAAGAGAGAAAAAGCTGAAAACTAGAACCTGGGAAGAGAAGAATAAAGAATAATAATAAAAAGGACAAATAATAATAATAATTTTAAAACAGACAAAAACAAACTAAAAAGTGGGGAAAAAAATTCTGGGCAGAGTGGGGCAGAGCACCCAGGTTCCGTCTGAGCACATAGACTCAGATGGAATTTCTGCTGGCCCAGAAGGTGGGTGGGAGTGAGGGATAGCCACACCTCCATTCACCAAGAGGGTTTGGGGTCTAAGAGTAACAAAAGGAATATCACACCTTTCCATTCATTTACATCCTGAATGTTCTTGTGGTTCCCAGCAAGTGGAGCTTGTTCTTAAGTCCCTGGAATCTGGGAGATTGCTGTAACTTTAAATATCCAAAATGGTTGAACCACTTGTAAGCATTCAAAATGGGTGTGCCCTCTGGACAGGCAAGAGTCCATAGCTCAGCCTATCTTCCTCTTTTCCCTTTTATTCACCAGCCACGAGTGCAGTCTTCTGTGAAGCCCCTGGCTAGCAGGGCCGATTTTTAGGTTAATTCTTACGCCTTAACACCACTTGGGGGAGCTCTGCTAGTGTAGTGCCTAAGGCACTTGACTGCTAACTAGAAGGCTGGCAATTCTAAACCCACCAGCCACTCCTCAAAAGGAAGGTAGAGCAATCTACTTCCATAGCAATACTGCCTCAAAAACCCAAGAAGGAGTCTCTATGAGTCAGGTCCACCTCGATGGCACATAACAACAACACTTGGCAATATCCAAGCTGTCCATACCATCATGATTGCTGACAGACCACAGGTCCATATGTCCCCTTTTTTGATGTTTTCATGCAGGTTCTTCTTCTATTTGGAGTTTAGTCAGCTTCTATATCCTTCCTTTCAAAATTCAGGGCTCCAGGGTTACATTCTGTATTTGTGTTAAGTGGTTCCCCTTTTCTTTATCGAAGAGGTTCTGTGTAGTTTGTCTGCCTATTCTGCCATCTTACTGGAATGTCCCTACTTAGTAGTTTTGAACATGCTACTCAAGTTTCCATGTATTTGCTTTTTTCCTTTATCATCCTATTATTGATTTGTAATTTTACAGCTTTGTGATATGAGAAGATGCTTTGAATTACTTCAATATTTTAAAATTTATTGAAGCTTACTTTGTGACCTAACATAAGGTCTATTCTGGAGGATGACCCATGTTCACTGGAAAAGAATGTCTATTATGGTTTTGTTGGGTGGAGTGTTATGTATATGTCTATAAAGTCTAGTTGGGTGATTATGTTATTGAAGTCTTCTTTTTGTTGCGTTTCTTTATAGATGTTCTGTCACTCATTGAAAGTGGTGTTGAAGTATCCAACTATTATTGTGGAGATATCTATTTTTCTTCTATTCTGTTAATATTCAATTTATGTATTCTGGGTGTCTTTGAGTGGGTATATAGATATTTATTAGGGTTATGTCCTCTTGCTGGATTGATCCTTTAATCATTATATAATATCTTTCCTTGTTCCTTATGCTGTTTTTTTGTCTTTTAGTCGATTTTAACATTGCCATTCCTGCTGTCCTTTCATTGCCATTTGCATGATATGTTGTTGCTGTTGTTGTTTGCTGTCGAGTCGGCCCTGACTCATAGCGACCCCTCCTTGGGTTTCCAAGGCAGTATCACTATGGAAGTAGGATTGCCCAACCTTCCTTCTGAGGAGTGGCTGGTGGGTTTGAACCGCCAGCCTTCTGGTTAGCAGTCAAGCCCTTTTAGCCTATGCTACCAGAGCTCCCTTTGCATGATATATATATATATATATATATATATATATATATATTTTTTTTTTTTTTTTTTTCCACCATTTGTTTTTTTAATTTATTTTTATATTTTTATCTAAGGTGAGACTCTTGTAGGTAACATATTGATGGGTGCTATTTTCTTATCCATTCCGCCACTTTCTTTCTCTTGGCTAGTGAATTTAGTTGATTTATAGTCAATGTAATTAATGATAGGTATGAATTTCCTACTCTCACTATTTTGTGTTTTTTATTTTTGTGTTGGTGATTTCTTTGTTCTATATGTTTTTCAGTGCTGAATTCATTTAGTCATCAAATTTTCTTTGTTGTTACAGATTTCGTGTTGACTAGTCTTTTTGATTTTCTTCTGTCTTATTTTTGTTAGGAAGTTCATTGATTTTCTTAGTGTTTACCTTGTAATTAATTTTTATCCTTCTAAGTTTCAAACAATCTGTTCTATATTAGTATCATCCTGATGTCCTCTCCATTGGGAAGTTCTGTAATTAGTATTTATTTCCTCTTTTTGCTTAGTAGTTGTTCATCATTTACAGATTGATGAGATCTGATTGACTATTTTCAGTCTTGTAATTTTATTTTTATTTGGGGGATTATTTATTTATTTTTATTGTGATTTGAGTGAAAGTTTAGAGAGCAAATTCACTTTCTATACAGCAGGTCACATACATTTTCTCTCATGACATTGACCACAATTTACCACAATGCAACAGCTCTCCTTCCACTTCTTCCCCATAGTTATTTCTTCCTTGTGTCCATCCCTCCATGCACTCCTGCCCCCTGAGATGTCTTACTGTGCATAAACAGCCCTTCTTTCTCCCACAATTGTTCTCTACAAGGAGTGAATCTACCTCAGGTTAATGTTCAATTCATACGCTTGTCCTTTGTTCAGCTGGAAGCCATAGATGTGGGTTCAATTCCAGACCTGAAGGGTAGCTAGGGGCCACAGTCTCAGTGGTTCCACCAGGCTCTATCAGACCAACAGATCTGGTATCCCCCCTTTTTTTCCAAATGACTTTGAGTTTTGTTCTACATTGTTCTCCCTCTCTATCCATGATCTCCTACATAGATCCTCCTCTGAGTGGTTGACAGTGGTAGATGGGCACCATTTAGTTCTTCTGGTCTGATAGTCATATAGGGTGCAGATTGCATGGTGTACCCATCGCTTGGACTAATTGTGCTCATGAGTCTTTGCTCTGAACAAAGAGAGACCCATCATTGCATCTAGATGGCTGCTTGCAAGATTTTAAGATCCCAGGCACTACTTACTGAAGTAGGAGGTGGAAAAAATGTTGTGTGTAGTATGTTATGTCAATTGACCTTGATGTCCCCTGTGCCTATGGTCCTAAGCTCAAAGGTTCAACTACTCACTCCCTCTGGATAGCTGGCTGTGACCAAGAAGTGACTACAAACTTGTCTCATTTGAGGAATTATATTGTGGGTTGATTTCCAACTGATATTGTCATATGTCTGAATCTCAGTTTGTTGTCTGCTGTGGTTTTCTGTCCAAAGGACTCATTTTAGAATTTTTTGTAGGCTTGGTGTAAGTCTTACAAATTCCTTAATTTCTTTCTTTTTTTAATGTATTTTATTGAAATATAATTTATGTACAATATAATATAATTGTACAATTTAATATAATTTATGAAATATAATTTAT
>NW_006921797.1:3337160-3339966 GCF_000298275.1 Orycteropus afer afer | reverse complement strand
ATATATAAACCTTTCCTTGACCCTCCACAACAATGAACTAATACTATATTTCTCCTTCTGTGATTGACTTATGTCACTCAGCATAATGTCCTGCAAGTTCATCCATATTATGTGGTGTTTTGCAGACTCTACATTATTCTTTACTGCTGCATAGCATTCCATTATGTGTATGAACTATAGTTTGGTCATCCACTCTTCTGCTACAAATCTTAGAGATAAGTCCCTTGTCAGATATGTAGTTATTGCCAAATATGAATTTGTTGATGTCATTTTTGTTATGTGCTTCTTCATGGTGTCAATTTCTTTGTTCCATATAATTTTCTATGCTGAGCTCATTTTGTTTATTAATTGTGTTATCACTTCCTTCATTGCTATTGTTTTAGTATTTGCTGACTATTTATGCTGCTCCTTTTTTTTGATGTGAAGGTTTATCATTTTTCTTTGAGGTTACCCTGTGATTTATAGTTTTCTTCCCAAGTTTAGAATAGTCTGTCCTATCTTGTAGTTGTCTTGACTTCCTTGCCATCTAGAAGTTCTGTAACAGCAACGTTTTTTCCCTCTTTTTCATTTGTAATTGTGCTCACTTGCCAATTGATATCTCTAGTTCCCTGTTTACAATCTTATAGACTTCTTTACTTTGGATACTTCCATAGCAGGGTTGGTTTCTGGGTTATATCATCATGTGTGTTAATGGTCAATTGTTGTTTGCTGTTGTTGCTTCTCTGCCCAAAGGGCTCCTTTTAGCATCTCATGTAAGGTTGGTCTGGTTTTAACAAATTCCCTTAATTTCTGCTTATCTGGAAATGTTCTAATTTCACCATCATATATGTGGGACAATTTTTCTGGGTACATACTTCTTGGTTGGAAATTTTTCTCTTTCAGTATTTTATATATACCATCCCATTGTCTTCTCACCTACATGGTTTCTGTCGAGAAATCTGAGCTTAGTCTTATTGATTGCCCCTCGTAGGTAACTTTTGTTTTTTCCATGCTGCTCTCATGATTCTTTCTTTGTCTTTGGTTTTGGTAAATTTGATGATGATATGTCTTGGTGATTTTCTTTTCGGGTCTATCCTGTTTGGGGTTCATTGGACTTCCTGAATGAATATATTCTCATCTTTCATCATACCAGGAAAATTCTCTTCCAACAAATCTTCGACAATTTTCTCTGTGGTTTTATTTTTCCGTTCCTGTTCTGGAATTCTGATTACATGTAGGTTATTCCTTTTGATGGTATCCCACATGAGCCTTAGGCTTTCTTCATTTTGTTTTGATCTTTGTTCTGATTTATCCCTTTCCAAAGAATTGTTCATGCATTTGTCTTCAATCTCCCTACTTCTGTCTTCCATTGATTCAATTCTGCTCCTAGCCCATTCAATGTCTTATCTATTTCTGAAAATTTAGTTTTAATCTTCTGGATTTCTGTGTGTAGATTTTGTATCATTTCTAATTTTTTATTTATTTTACCATTTTTTTCTTGTATTATCTTTTGAAATTGTTCTAGGGTTTTCTCTGTGTTTTCCTTGATCTGTCTCTCAATTCATTGATGATACCTAAATATAATTATTTCGAATTCCTTATCAGGGAGTTCCAATGCTGCATCTTCCTCAGGGATGTGTTTTGGGTCTGTATCCTAGTCCCTTGTTTCTCTTGCTTTATCTTGCTTTTTTTGTGTGAACTGTGATACTCTGTTGTTTCTGAGGCATTGTGACATTTTTGTTTATATTTAATTGGTGATTTTATATTGGAGTGACTTGCCTGTGATTTTCCATTTCTTTGTTTTGTTTGTATGTTATCTATACAAGCAGGGTACTGTGCTCCTCTATTCATTAGTTGACAGTACTTCTACACTCACCACCTTTCTCCTTTCCTCTTGTCAGCCTCTCATATGTCCCTGACAATCTTGGCATGCAGAACCTATTTTTAGGTCCCTGGAATCCAAATGAGAATGCTATCACTTTAAAATCCAAAATGGTTGCCACTTGTAAAGATTTGAAATGGCTGTGCCCTTGGTCACTTTAAATATCTAAAATGACCACCACTTGCAAACAATCAAAATGGCTGTGCCCTCCAGACAGTGAAAAGCCAATAGCTCAGGTTGTCTCCCTCCCTGCTGTTTCCCTTCCTAGTCATAGGCCACCAGCACAGTTATCCCTGCAGCCCTTGGTGACCAGGGTTGATCTTTAGATCAACTCTCAGGTCCCAACACCACTTGGATATATTCAGGCTGTTGGTCCTGTCAAAGTAGCTGACAGTCCATAACTCCAACCATTTCTGTACTTACTGTTTTTGTTCAGGTTTTTCCACTACTTGGTGCCTAATCCACTTCTGCATATTCCTTTCAAAGCTCAGCGCTCCAGGATTATCTTCTGTATCTCTGTCAATTGATTTTTCTTTTCTTTGTTGAAGAGGGTCTGTGTTGCTTGTCTGCCTATTCCTCCATCTTTCCAGAACTCTCCCTTTATTTCTGTTTATCTGGAAATATCTTAATTATGCCATCATCTTTGAGGGACAGTTTTGCTGGACATATAATTTTAGGCTAGCATTTTTTTCTTTTTTCAAGGTTTTATATATATGATCCCAGTACCTTCTTTCTTGCATAGTTTCTGCTGAGACATCAGAGCTTAGTTTACTGGTTGTCCTTTGTAGGTAACTTTTTGTTTTTCCAAAACTGCTCTCAAGATTCTTTTTTTGTCCTTAGTTTTAGAGAATTTGGTTATGACATGTCTTGGTGATTTTCTTTTGGTGTCTATCCTTCATGGAATTCATTGAGCTTCTTGGACGGATTTTTTTTTTTTTTTTTTTT
>NW_006921797.1:3319803-3337060 GCF_000298275.1 Orycteropus afer afer | reverse complement strand
GCAGCAGATTTGCCCAGTGCAATATGTCATTTGATCTCCTGCTGCTTCTGTGGGAATTGATTGTGAATCCAAGTAAAATTAAATCCATGACTTCAATCTATTCTCCATATATGGTGATTTTTCTTATTTGTTCACAGTGAGAAATTTTGCTTTCTTCACATTGAGGTGTAATCCATATTGTACGCTGTAGTCTTTGATTTTCATCAGGAAGTGCTTCACTTTCAGCAAGCAAGGTTTTTTCATCAGCGTATCACAGGTTGTTAATGAGTCTTCCTCCAGTCCTAATGGCATGTTCTTCTTCGTATAGTCCATCTTCTCATATTATTTGCTCAGAATACAGATGGAATAAATATGGTGAATGGATATAACCCTGACACACACCTTTCCTAATTTTAAAGTATTCAATATACCACTGTCCTGTTTGAATGACAACTTCATGATCTACACACAAGTTCTTCATATGCACAACTAAGTGTTCTGGAATTGCCATTCTTCTTTTTTTTTTTAGTTTTTATGTTTTTTTTTTTTTTTTTTTTTTTTCCCCCTTTGGTGTCCTTCTGCTCTGGATTCTGATCACTTGTAAATTTTTCCTTTTGATGATGTCCCATATAGTTCTTAGGTATTCTTCATTCTTTCAGATTTTTCCTCATATAAATTTGTGTAGAGCAGTTTGTCTTCTAATTTACTGATCAATTCTTCAATCAATTGATTCTACTCTTTTGTGCTCCCAATATGTTATGTATCTCTGTAATTTTAGTGTTAATAGTTGTATTTACATGGTCGCTAATAGTTGCTTTTATATGTTTTCTCATTGTATATTGATTTTGTCACTTTGTTCTGGTATTGTTTTTCTGAATTCTTCTAGGGTATTTATTGTCTATGCTATCTTTGATTTTCTTTGCCTCTTCTTAGAGCTCTTGGAAGGTCACATATGTGTGTATATATATGTTCCTTGAATTCCTTATTGGGTAATTCTATCACATGATCTTTCTCAGGGAGGTTAGCAAGTTCTTCATTTTGGTCACCTGCTTGAGCCATCTTGTCCTATTTCTTTGTTTGATTTGAAATTTTCTGTTATCTGCAAGACATTTTGGAGTTGTTGCATTTATCTGTTGATCATGTGCTGTTTTATTTCACACTGATTTTTTTTATTTGTTTGTTTTGCTTTGTTTTATTATATCAGGGTGATTGGGGTGGGTGTGCTTCTTTGGTGGCTAATTTGGCAATACTATGGTGCTCCCCATCTGTTTGTGAGTAGGTGGAAAAGCTGGTGGTAGTGTGAGGACATTTGTGTGCTGATTGTGAAGAATAGCTGTGTGATTCAGTGGTGCAGGAGTGTGTGGTGTTGCTGACTCATTGAGTGGTGTGGTAGGTAGTAGGTGTGGTAGATATGACTGAGTAGCAGGCAAATAAAGTCTGCCTACTATTGGATGAGACAGAAAAGAAATTAAAAATAAAACAAGGGAAGATGAGAAAAGAGATGGGTATAAATAAAGGAAGATGAGGAAAAGGGGAAAAATAAACAAATAAAATGGAAGAAAAAATGGAAAAAAAGAAAAAACAAGGGAGGTGCAGCAAAGGTTACCCTAACACTGCTGGCAACAGTGGCAGTAGGTTGTTTCTGCATGATCTGTGGCAGCACATGTTCATTGAGCGAGCAAGAGACTGATCCATGTCCACGTAAGGGTGCACCTCCGACAGCAGAGGACACAGGCATGAGTCTTATGTTCAAGTGCCACCTGTCAATCACATCGATGCCAGTTGCACAAAGTGTTTCACACAGCTCAGTCCACTTGGAGCATGGTGTGGTGGGTGGTCACTGGTGGAGGGAGGCAGCCTAAATAAATCAGGCATATGGGGGTTAGGAGAAGGGCATCCCTAGCCATCCATTTGTTGGGAAAATGAGGAACTCACTCTTGATCAGCATAAAGGTATGGTAGGGAGAGTAGGAGAAAGTACTTCTCCAGTTGCAGTTCACTGATGTGGGTCCAGTGACTTCCGGGAGAATGCAGATCATTATTGATTTCCTGCTGAGATTCAATTAATAGTGGGGTTTCCTAGAATCCAGTGTTTCCTATAACTGCCCCACAAGCCATCCCCTCTGCATGGGCTCTCAACCCAAATGACTAGGGCTCACTGTTAATGAATTGTTTCATACCTGTTCACTGCTTCCATCCTCATTCTGCAGTTGCCTGTACCACTGGAATTCTCACCCATTTCCCTGCACTTTCCTCATTCAGATCCAGTTCATATTCTTTTCACCTTGTTTCACTACAAATTTGTCTGCACTGTGTCTCTGTGCCAAAAGGAATTCCACGAAGCTGGTTTCTCCTAACCCTTGTATGATACTGTCTGTGTCTCAAGTGACTCTGTTTTGTCAAGCCCCCACTTCTTTTCTATCTCCTGTCATTGTTTTCACTCTGTCTTCTTTCCAATTTGTATTTAATCCAAATATTTATCCCCTCATTTGATGCTCAGAATTTCAGGATGATCATCTGTATCTGTTCCACTCAGTTTTTCAGGTCTCTGTTGTAGAGGGACTTCACAGAGTGTGTGACCAGGACACAATAATATTTCCTCACCACTGACCACATACTCTTTTTTTTTTTTTTTTTTTGCTTCTTCATACAATGCTTCCATAATATTTTCTACAGGGAGACAATAAAGATAATTCAATCTCTCTTCTGACACAGTTGATCAAATTTTGATTTTACTGTTGGTATTTGAGATGCATAAAACAAGTGACTTCAAAGACAAATGTCCACTTTTGTGATAAAGCTATGGATGTGTGCCTCCCAAACAAAGATATTCTGTTTGTGCTAATTTCTGTATAAAAATAAATATTGTATGGTTCATTTCTATACATATAGGCTATGTTATCAAACATATTCTTCATAGGAGGAAACATCTGCTTTCTTTAGGAATTGATGGTAAACAATATTGGCTTGGTAAAAATTGGAATAATTTTCTGTAGATTAGACTGTTTCCTTATATTTCATACCCTGTTTCTCCTCAATCCACATTATGCAGTAGGTGTTGATCAAAATCTGGCATGTTGTAATATGCATACTGGCCCTGCACTTTCATGGTATGGCACGGAGAGCAGCAGCATTCTTAGAAGTCATCCCTGTACCATAGTTCTTTAAGAAAGTTATCAAAAGCCGCTGTTTCCCACTAAACTGAAATATATCTTCAGCTCTACTTTGCCTTTGCTAACTAGATCCACAGACATTCTGAGGCCATTTTACTCATGGAAACCTTGAAGGAATGTATGAGACAATCTTAATCAAGGTGGCAAACTCTTGTTTTTGAATTTTTACAAAAACGTGAGATCGTATGAACATGTTGTTATGAATTCTCAAGGGGCCCATAGATAGAGGGTACCTTGAAGGTTAAGGTGCATTAAGCTTCTTGGTGAATGTACCCATGGACAGATTAGGATGCAATACTGGGAAGCACACCAAGAAAACTGGAAGCATACCTAGGAGAATAGAAGCTAACTCTGCACTAGGAAATGGGAGTCAAACATCAAAAATGAAATCCTAAAATGGGCATTGCTTACCCAAACCAGGATCAGAAAACCTATTTCTTCTTTTGAACTTCTGTCTCAGGAAATAAATCATCTTGATACCTCTTGCCCTAACTACTGTCACCTGTCCATCAGTAGTCCTCTGGAGAATACCTCCAAAATATATCACAGATCAATTCCATTTTTCTCAATCTTTCTTGGTAGTAACTGTGGCCATACTGGTCGCATTTATTTTCTAGACTTCTGAAGCCAGCATCATAACTAACTTCATGATTCCACCTTATCCCCAAAGCTAAATCTATAATTCATTTTCAAGATAGAAGCCAGAGTGACTTAAAATATTAATCAGACATTGCTACACTTGTCTAAACAATTCCATTGCCCTTAGAATGAAATACAATCAATCTCCTTGCAAAGGTCTAAAAAGAACTACAGAATTTACTTCCTATCTGACTTTTAATTCACATTATCTTCTCTTCCCCTTGCTCTGTCATATCTAGCATCAGCCTTTTTCTGTTCCTCCAATTTGTCAAGTCCATTCTTACCTCAAGCCTTTGCATTAGCTGGTCCCACTTCTCAGATGCTGTTGCTACTGATCTGTCATTTGCTGACTCCTCATCAGCTGAATTATCAGGTCCTTTAATAGGTATTCTTAACCATTGTATGCAACTGTCTCACTTCAGTCTATTGTTATAAAATTATTCATTTTATTTCTATAATGGGTATTACTATATAAAATTATCCCATTTACTTATTTTTACCTGCTTATTGGCTCCTCAAGCTGAATGTATAGTCCATGAAAATAAGGACCTTGTAGGTCTCAATCATTTTAATCAGAATCTACAGTGTTTAGAATAGTTCCTCACAAATGCTAGGAACTAAAAACATACTTGATAAATGTAATAAACAAAAAAGGTGGGAGTGAAGGTTGAGTCTGGTCCACGAAGAATAGTGAGTCTTATAAGTGTAGTACAGTGATAATAAGGAATTTGGTGCAGAATTATCATACACTATGAATGTATATTACATAGATTTAAATGTCTATATAACATACTACAAAATTGTACATCATATTATGTATATTTGTAATTGTCAGTTTTGATTCTATTAAAACTAGATGATGTGTCTTATTCTCTCTTAGGCAATTGTCTAAGGATTGCAATAGAATCTTTTCTTAAATGTGTGAGACAGAAATTTTTAAAGCCATGCACTGATTATTTCTATTTTTTCAACACTGATGGATTTTATTATAACAAGAAGACCACATAAGTATTCTCAGCTCATCTAAATAATGTCAGAATTTCATTTTTCCAAAGCAACTGTTTGAATTGGGTGTAGTCACATTAAAATATGTACAGCACCATCTTTTCATGGCAATCACTGAAAAAAAAATCATTATAGTCACTGATATCTGTCACTTTAGCTTTTGCAACCTTTTTGAAATGATGACAATCTGCAGTCCTCTCAGAAAAAGACTAGCATGTTCTCCCAGTCATCTCGTCACTTGATTTTTTGGTTGTTGTTTTTAGATAAAACCAGCTGCCTTGTGATCACTGAAATGTCAGGGGAAAGAAAATTCCACAAGAGAAAGAGAAAGAAAACTTAAATATTCTTGGAGGCAAAACTCCCACAGAAATCTTTTTAAAAATCTAAAGAAGTGATGTTCTGTTTGACATACATGGTTAACTTCCATTTGTGTTAATGGCAGTTATAGACACTCTGAAAAGCAATGTTGCTCCCAAAGTGCACACTATGCTCTCTCTAGTTTACATTTATAGAACAAAGACAGAGATAATGGCCATTTGTTTTAGAAAGAAAAATAAAAGGTGCAAACATCTATTTTATCTATGCATCAAAAAAAAAAAAAAAAATACCCAACCTCACTACTATTGAGTAGATTCCAAATCATCACAAACCCCATTGGGTTTCATAGGCTGTAAATCTTTAAAGAAGCAGACTGCCTCATCTTTGTTCTCTGGAGTAGCTGGTGGGTTCAACTAACCTTTTGGTTAGCAGCCAAATGTGTTAACCACTACACCACTGGAGCTCCTTATCATATCACCAAACAGATAAAAAAATTTCCTTTACATCTGAAGGGGTAGAAAGAAGGATAGATGATGTTTCCTCAGTAATTCCAAGGGAGTCAGGAATTCCTCTTCATGGGCTTGTAGGAAGTGGTAGCAGCAGTAACATGAAAGAATGTGCCCCTTTATCATTTTACGGATCAATAATTTGAACTTTGATAATTTTTTGAGATAAATTTGAAGACCATTATGATTTGAAATAATGCACAATATCTCTTTCTAGTGGGTTCAGGTCCTTATATTTGTATAGCTATATCACTCAAAACAACTCACTGGCCCAGAGTCAATTCCAATTCATAACGATCATTCCTTGGGTTTCTGAGGTGGTATCTCTACAGAAGTAGATTGCCCATTGCGAGCTCTGATAGCATAGAGCCTAAGACATTTGACTGCTAACCAGAAGGCTGGTGGTTCACACCCACCAGCTGCTCTTCAGAAGGAAGATTGAACAGTCTACTTCCATAGACATACTGCCTTGGAAACCCAAGAAGGGGTCACTATGAGTCAAATCAACTGGATGGCAGTGAGTTTAATTTTGTATAGCTATATATGCCACTTAATCATTGTCCTTCAAAATGGTTGAACAATTGGCTGCTAATCTAAAGGTTGGTGGCTCCAATTCACCTATTTGCTCTACAGAAAAAAGACTGGATGATCTGCTTCTGTAAATATTAAAAACAGGAAAACCCTATGGGGTCATTCTACTTTGTCACATGAGGTTGCTATAACACCTAAGAACAAGAAGAAGAACAAATAATGTTCTAATGGTTTTATACAAATACACACAAGGCTGTGATTTCATTTAAAAAATAAAAATAAAAAATAATTTTAAATAAAATTTTCCACCTGTAAAATGGGAACTCTTATGGCATAGTGCCTAAGGCACTTGACTGCTAACCAGAAGGTTGGTGGTTCAAACCCACCAGCCACTCCTTGGAAGGAAGATTAGTCAATCTACTTTTGTAGAGATTGACAGCACATAACAACAACTACTACAACAACAACCTGTAAAACATCATTATATAATTGTAGTTACATCAAGATATATTACATGTGTGTGTGTGTGTGTGTGTATGTGTATAAAGAATACATATATTCTTCTCTCACTTGGCTTCTCCCAATTGGGAAATTACTCCATCATTGACAAAGGTCAGCAAAGAAAAAAGAAATACAGTTTTTAAAATATGGGGAAAATATTGATCTTTCAGATCAAAAAAGGAAAAATGTAATATCCTAAGAGGATAAGAAAAATTACTTCTGTGCTGAGTTGTGTAATATCGAGCAATAGTATTACTGACACTCAGACACTCAATAAATATTATTTCTTCATCAGACATATTTATTAAGTGTCTTATTATTCAATCTTTGTGAGTGTAAGGTCAGGATAAGATTCTAGTATCATCTATTTTAGCAATACATATACTCCCAAGCAATAAGTGTGGTAATTGAATAGCTCACTGTGGGAATGTACATAAACCTTCCAAAGATACTATTTAAAAAAAAAAAAAATCTGAAACTCTTTTTAATTCTTTTCTCTGATTGTTTATAAATCCTACTATAGGAACTGGGTAAATATTCTTATTATCCTGTATTATAATCTGTTTCTACTGCCAGATTTGACTATGAAGAACTATAGATTAGCATCAAAATCAAATACAAAGAAGGTTTTTGCCAGCACTAAAGTTATTCAGAAATATACACAACTGGCTATGAAGGCAAATACAAATTAGTCCCCCAAATGGTTTATCAGCACAGTTACAAAGAAACCTCCTGGAGTGACTACTTAGATTAAAGTCCATACATCATAATGTACTACAATCAATTCTATCTCTCTATGGTCATATTATGAGTAAATAGTTTGCCCAAGAACACTTGAAAATGACAGAATAACATTGTTCAAAAGCAGTAATATTTCAAAAGGAATGCCTGAAAACTGAGGTAACTCACTTGCCACCAAATGATACTGATTTGTATTATTCATAAGTATAACAGTCAGAATCTTGGTAGAGAGCAAAAGGCACACCCAGCTGGGATCTTGAAGAGAATTTAATGAGGATTTATAGGGGTATGGGAAGAGATGAAGAGACCAACAAAGGATGTTAAGGCACCCACACACTAGCAAGAGAGAGTGGGAAGCCATTACATGAGGCCTGAAAAGGCAAGAGGAGGAAATTGTGTAAGTGGAATACAGGGAGAGCTGGAGCTTTAGAAGAAAGACTCTCTGATAAGAGTTATAGAAGTACAACTGTGACATTGAAGGATGGAAGCTGAGGGGGAGAAATATTCCAGACTCTCTCTGCTCTCACCTTCTAAGCTGTACATTCCTCCCACGGGCCATGCAGGAAGCCAGAAGTCAGCACAATCTGGATGATAAGTCTAAAAGGGCACAGAGCAGAGTTCAGAAATGCTGAGCATGTATCACAGATGGTATTGATGGCAAATAGATTAGCAGACAAGCTTTTAATTTTTTTTTTTTTTTGCCACTGTTTAACTCTTCATTCATTTACAAAGTTAATCAGATAGTTTTCTTATATCAAACACTATTGGAGTTATGAAAGTGAGTTAAATTCAGTCCTTGTACTCAAAGAGCTTTGAGAGATATTTACAGAAAAAAAAAAAAAGTGACATAGAGGAGAATAGGATACAGAAATAGGAGTGAGGCTAGCATGTCCTGTGTGCCAACTTACTTGTTGCATTATGTTAGTAACACAAATCTTGATGTCCCAGGGCCACAGTGTGCTTAGTAGGAAATCTGGTCTGTGCCTCAAATTCCTTTTCTCTAAATACTATCATGAATCTCTACTGCTATTTATATGTTTAAGCTCATGCTCTTTCAGTTCCCCTTTTGCAGGATTCTAGGCTATGGTGTTTTTTTTTTTGTTTGTTTGTTTCTTATTCACTGAAGTTGTTGTGATTATTATTAGTTGCCACTGAGTTGGCTCCAAGTCACAGCAACCTTGCTTATAACAGAATGAAACATTGCCCTTGCTTTTACTCCAATGTGTTTTCTTCTTGAAATAGTAACATGGAGGAATAGAGCTCAAGCAGAAAACAACAGTTTTTCTGGGCTGAGGAAAGAGAGAGGGCTATCTGAGGTTCAGGTCTTCAAAACTGTCCAAAACTAAACTAAACAAACAAACAAACAAAATATTGGCATCAAGTCAGTAAGGAGCCTTTGTGATGCAACAGTGAAGTGCTCGGCTGCTATCTGAAAAGTTGGTGGTTTGAACCCACTCAGTGGATCCATGGGAAAACCCTATGGAGAACTCCTGTTCTGTCATGTGGGGTCCCTATGAGTCAGAATCAACTCAATAGTACCAAACAACAACATTGAGTCAACTCCAAGTCATGCCAATCCCATGTGTTAGAGAATAGAACTACTCCATAGGTTTTTCTTGGCTGTAATCTTTACAGAAGCAGATAAGTCCTCATACTTCTTCTGTTAAACCAGTTTGAGGGCAAACTGTTTGCACTGTTTAAGGACGGTGTTAGGCTGAGTTTTCTACAGAAGCAAAACCAGTAAAGCTTGTCCATATACATATAGAGAGAGAGAGAGAAAAAAAAAAATTATCTTAGGAAAATGGTTCACACAGTTATAGAAGGTGACAAGTCCCAAGTTCCTTGATCAAAAGTAAAACTGGACTTTTCCTGATTCACACAGCTTCAGGGTCTGATGAGCTCAAGGTTGGCAGGCAGTATACCAGCTGTTGACTTCAGCAAACAATGAATCGAAGATCACCAGGCAAAATAGCAGATTGTTTGCTCACAGACAGTTGTAGGCAACACAACAGGATCCAGATCCACAAGATGTTCTCTCTTTTTCCCAGGATATCCATGTGTATATATATATATATATATAATATATATATATTGGAAGCAGGTCACATCCCTTTCAATGGATTGGCTGCTCAAAGCATATATACATCCAATCTCATCATGAGAATATCCACATCACAACTGCTTAAACCACTCAGAATAGTGATCCAGCCAAGATGAGACACAACCCCAACTCTCACAGTTAACCCCTTGTCAACTTGGCACACATCTCCTTAACAATCTCTAAATGAGGACAATTATAAAGTCATATTTGCACATAACATAACAATTAACATGCATATAACCAAAAATACATTAATGTGTTTACATTCTATAGTCAATAACTGAAGAAAACAAAAACATTTGATACACACATACAATGAAGAAATATAACAATCGCAGTCCTCATTTCTGCAGCTGGTCATGTGCTCATGGCTACCTTCTTCCATCACTCATTCCTTATTTCCCTTGCCCTCAGCAAACACCTTAGTTGGTAGTGATTCATTGCCTGATGAGATGACCCAAACCTTCATTCATGAATGGTCTGGGCCATTAGTAGTCATATCAGAATTGGGTTGTTGTAGTTTTCCATTGATTTTAATCACAGGACATGGTACTATTAAGAGATGTCCTAAAGAATCTCCTGAATCCAGGCATATTCTTCCTTATCTCCACTATGTAATATCAATCCAATTTCACCTTTGTAATCAGAGCCTCCACTAAAGCCAAAGATGAGGAAATTGAAGATTTTTACCAACTTTTGCAGTCTGAAATTGACCAAACATGCAATCAAGATGTGTTAATTATCACTAGTGAATGGAATGAAAAAGTTGGAAACAAGGAAGAATTATCAGTAGCTGGAAAATGTGGCCTTGGTGATAGCAATAATGCTGGAGATCACATGATAGAATTTTGCAAGACCAACAACTTATTCATTGCAAATACCTTTTCTCAACAACATAAATGGCAGCTATACATGTGGACTTCGTGAGATGGAGCACACAGGAATCAGAATGACTACATCTGTGGCAGGAGGCTATACAGAAGCTCAATATCTTCAGCCAAAACAAGGCCAGGAGGTGATTGTGGAAAAAATCATGAACTGCTCATATGCAAACTCAGCTGAAGCTGAAGACAATTAAAACAAGTCGATGAGAGCCAAAATACGACCTTGACTATATCCATCCTGAATTTACAGATCATCTAAAGCATAGATTTGATGAATTGAACAACAATGACAGAAAACCAGAAGAATTGTGGGATGACATTAAGAACATCATTAATGAAGAAAACAAAAGGTTATCAAAAAGACAGGAAGGAAAGAAAATACCAAAATGGAAGAGACTCTGAAACTTGCCCTTGAATGGAGAGTAGCTAAAGCAAATGGAAGAAATGACAAGACAGAAGAGCTGAACAGAGGATTTCAAAAAGCAGTTCAAGAAAACAAAGTCAATTATTATAATGAAATGTGCAAAGACCTGGAGTTAGAAAACCAAAAGGGAAGAACATGCTCGACATTTCTCAAGCTGAAAGTACTAAGGGAAAAATTTAAGTCTCAAGTGGCAATATTGAAAGATTCTATGGGCAAAATATTGACTGATGCAGGAAACATCAAAGGAAGATGGAAGGAATACAGAATCACTACACCAAAAAGAATTGGTTTGTGTTCATCTATTTTAGGAGGTGGCATGTGATCAAGAACCAATGGTACTGAAGAAAGAAGTCAAAGCTGCACTGAAGGAATTGGCAAAAAAAAAAAAAAAAAGGCTCTAGGAATTGGCAGACTACCTATAGAGATGTTCCAGAAAACTGATGCCACGCTGGAGGCACTCACTCAGCTATGCAAAGAGATTTGGAAGACAGCTACCTGGCCAACTGATTGGAAGAGATCCATATTTGTACCCATTCCAAAAGAATGTGATCCCACAGAATGTGGAAATTATCAAACAATATCATAAATATCACACACGAGTAAAATATTACTGAAGGTGATTCAAAAATGGTTGCAGCTGTATGTTGACAGAGCATTTCCAGAAATGGAAGCTGGATACAGAAGAGGACATGGAACGAGGGACATCATAGCTGATGTCACATGGATCTAGGCTGAAAGCAAAGAATACCAGAAAAATGTTTACTTGTGTTTTATTGACTATCTAAAAACATTTGATTGTGTGAATCATGACAAATTATGGATAACATTGAGAAAAATGGGAATTCCAGAACACTTAATTGCATTCATGAAGAACCTTTACATACACCAGGAGCCTGTCATTCAAAAAGGACAAGAGGATACTTCATAGTTTAAAATCAGGAAGGGAGTGTGTCATGGTTGTACCCTTTCATCATAATTATTTAATATGTATGCTGAGCAAATAATCTGGGACTGGATTTTTTGAAGAAGAGCATGGCATCAGGATTGGAGGAAAGCTCATTAACAACTTGCAATATGCAGATGACACAACTTTGCTTGCTGAAAGTGAGGATAACTTGAAGCATTTACTGTTGGAGATTGAAGACTCTAGTCTGCAGCATGGATTATACCTCAATATAAAGGAAACAAAAAATACGCACAACTGGACCAATGCATGACAATGAATGGAGAAAAGATTGAGGTTGTCAAAGACTTCATATTACTTAGTTCTACAACCACCACCAATGTAAGCAACAGTGAAGACACCAGAAGACGTATTGCACTGGGAAAATCTTCTGCAAAAGACCTCTTTCAATAACTGAAGAGCAAAGATATCCCTTGAAGACTAAAGTGCACCCAGCACAAGCCATGGTATTTTCAATTGCCTCATATGTATTTGAGAGCTGGACAATGAACAAGGAAGAAGGGTTGGTGCTTTTGTGGTGTTGGTGAGGAATACTGAGAGTACCATGGAATGCTAAAAGAACTAACAGATCTGTCCTGGAAGAAGTGCAGGCAAAATTCTCCTTGCAGGTGAAAATGACCAAACTTCGTCTCACCTACTTTGGTCATATTGTTAGAAGGGACCATTCTCTGGAGAAGGATATTGTGGTAGTTATGTTTGTGTGTCAACTTGGCTGGGCCTGGTTGAGTGGCTGGGCAGCTGGTGGTAGTTATTCCCCGTGATGAGATAGGCAATCAACTCCATGGTGGGATCTAACACAAACAGCTGAGTAGCTGTCTTTGGGATATGGTCTGCTTCTTATATATAAGGAGAAGCCTTGGGAATGGTCTCTAGCCTATGGCACACTTGGACTCTGCATGTAACCGTGTCATTGCTCAGCAGCCTGCTCTGCTCTGTTGACCTTGGGACTTACAATGGATTTAAGTTAATGGCCTGCCGTGTGGTTTGGTAACATCAGGACTGTGCCTTTCTATTTGTCCACCTTGGGGCTTCTCAGCCTCAGCAGCCAGCAGATGTCTGAGTGAAGAAAAGCCTCTAGCTATAGTGGGCCAGGAGCAGGAGGCACAGCTGGACCCCAAGATTGAGGGACTTTCACCCAGCCCCTAGAACCTGGCACTTTGAAATTGGACTTAAAGCCTCCATATTGTAAGAATAAACTCCTGTTTGTTAAGACCATCCCATTTGTGGTATATATTTCTTGTCAGAGTGTCAGAGCGGCACTAGGTAACCAGAACAGATATCGTAGTTAGTAAAATGGAGGGTCAATGGAAAGGGAAAGGCCCTCGATGAAATAGACTGACAGAGTGGCTGCAATGATGGGCTCAGGTATAGCAGGGATCATGAGGCTGGCATAGGACCAGGCAGTGTTTCATTCTGTTGTACATAAAGTTGCTATGAGTTGGAGATGACTTGATGGCATCTAACAACAAAAATCAGGGTCTATCACACCATACACTACAGTTACTCCTTTCTTTGTCTCTTGATCCAGGGACATGAGGAAACCAAAATGCCTGAGTGGCATTCTTAACTTCCAGTTGAATGCAATCAGTATTTTGTCTCCAGGTGGGAGTGTTCCTCCCTTTGGGACTAAGACCTCCAGACCCACAGAGCACAAGGTCGCACAGACAGGAAGCAAAAATTTTTTGAGGAGGTCACTAGAGGTAATAGTGAGTGGTACCATTACCATTTCTATCCCTTGTTTCCTGGACCTGTGAAATAACAGGCTATCAGAGAAACAACACCATATATTGGATGCTGGTTTGGAGCATATACATCCATATACATTGCTCCAACCCTTCAAGGTATTGCTGCTTAGCTGGTGTAAATGTGTTTTCAGTAAGCCATTCCATTGTTCTGTCCAGGCAGCTGTTTCAGGATGATGGAGAGCATGGTAAGACCAGTGAATTCCATGAGTATACACAGCATATCATTTGCTGTGAAATGAGTCTCTTGATCCGATGCAGTGCTGTGTGGGATACCATTATGGTGGATAAGGCATTCTGTAAGTCCATGAATGGTAGTTTTGGCAGAAGCACTGCATGCAGGGAAGGCCTATCCATATCCAGAATAAGTATCTATTCCAGTAAGAGCAAAATACTGTCCTATCCGTGATGGAAGTGGTCCAATGTAGTCAACCCGCCACCAGGTTGCTGGCTGATCACCTCAAAGAATGGTTCCTTATTGCAGATCCAGTGTTGGTGTCTACTACTGGCAGATTGGGCTCTCAGCAGTGGTGGTAGCCAAATCACCCTTGGAAAGTGGAAGTTCATGTTGCTGAGCCCATTCATGACCTCCATCCCTTCCACCATGGACACTTTTTTTCATGAACCCATTTGGCAATGACAGGAGTAGGTACAGGAAAAAAAAAAAAAAGACTGGTGTCCACAGAATGTGTCATCCTATCCACTTGATTGTTAAAGTCCTCTGCCAAGGTCAACTTTTGGTGGGCATTCACATGAGACACAAGTATCTTTACTCCTTTGGCCCATTCAGAGAGTTCATTCCACATACTTCTTCCCCATTCCTCCTTGTCACCTATTTTCCAGTCATGCTCTTTCCAAGTCCTAGACCATCCAGCCAAGCCATTGGCCACAGCCCACGAATCACTATATGATTGCTCATCTTACCATTTCTTGTTCCATGTAAAGTGAACAGCCAAATGCATGGATCGAAGTTCTGCCCACTGAGAGGATTTCCCTTTACTACTGACCTTCAGGGAAGTCCCAGAAAGGGGCTTCAGTGTAGCTGGTGTCCATTTTTTTAGTAGTGCCTGCATATTATGCATAACCATCTACAAACCAGGCATGAGTTTTCTCTTCCTCTGTCAACTGAACATAAGGAACTCCCCATGAGGCCATAGGTGCAGACTGGGAGAGGAAGGTAATATGACTGGAATGGAGACCATAAGCATTTGGGCCACTTCCTCATGCAACTTACTTGTTCTTTCAGGTCCTGTTTGAGCCTGATCTCTTTTTCTCTTTCTTTCTCTTTCTCTTTCTTTTTAATTTTCATTATGATTTGGTTGAAAGTTTACAGAGCAAATTCACTTTCCATACAGCAGTTCACATACACATTGTCTCATGACATTGACTGTAATTTACCACAATGCAACAGCTCCCCTCCCACTTCCTGTCTGTAGTTACCTCTTCCCTGTGTCCTCCTGTCCCATGCACTCCTGCCCCCTGGGCTGTCTCCCTGTCCACACACAGCCCTTCTTTCTCCCATGATTGATCTCTCCAAGGAGTGTATCTACCTATTATAAATGTCCAGCTCATATACTTGTCTTTTATTTGGCTGGAAGCCACAGGAGTGGGTTCAGTTCCAGATCTAAAGGACAAGTAGGGGCCAGAGACTCAGTAGTTCCATCAGGCTCTATCAGACCAGCAAACCTGGTCCTTTCTTTCTTTTTTTTTTTTAATGATTCTGAGTTGTGTTCTACATTGTTCTCCCACTCTATCTGGGATCTACTACATAGATCCCCCTCTGAGTGGTTGACAGTGGTAGCCAGGTACTGTCTAGTTCTTCTGGTCTCATAGGCTGAGGATCACATAGTGTACCAATCTCTTGGACTAATTGTTTCCATGTGTCTTTGGTTTTCTTCATTCTTCTTTGCTCCAGATGACGAGAGATCCATCGTTGCATCTAGATGGCTGCTAGCAAGCTTTTAATATCCCAGTTGCCACTCACCAAAATAGGATGTGGAACAATCTTTTTGTGTAGTATGTTATGCCAATTGAGCTTGATGTGTCCTGCGACTACAGTCCCAAGGCCATAGGTCAAACTACTCTCTCCCTCAGGGTAGCTGGCTGTGGCCAAGAAGTGGCTATAACCTTGTCCTTTGTCAGCTCTACTATATACCTAGGAATCCTTACAGAACATACAAATAAACTTGCAGAAATATTGTCTGCCAACCCTATACATGGTCTTGGGCACACTCCCCCCTGCATGGACATATCTAATAGTTCAGCCTGTTCACCCATCTATCCACCCATATATCAATGTTTGCCTTCACTAACAATGCAGTACTGTATGTGCAAAAGGGTTCATCTTTGCTGCCTGTACTTCCCACGCACATCTCTATGTCTTCATCTTCCTCAATGCCACCATGTTGATTACTCACATTTGGTATATTGCCCTTCTTTTCACCCAAATCTATACTTGTATCTACCTATCAGCAGTGTTCCCTCCTCATCTCTCCCCTCCCACCTCTGGTAACCAACAGAGAAAATTTCCTTCTATATATAAGCCTTCCCTTGACTTTTTACAGTAATGGACTAATACAATATTTGTCCTTTTGTGATCAACTTATTTCACTCAACATAATGGCCTCCAAGTTCATCCACGTTATGTGTTGTTTTGCTGATTCTGTTATTCTTCAGGGTTGCATAGTATTCCATTGTATGTATGTACCATGGTTTGGTTATTCATTCTTCTGTTGATGGGCACCTAGGTTGTTTCCATCTCTTGGCTATTGTAAAAGGTGCTGTGACGAACATGGCTGTGCATATATCTGTTCTTGTCCTGGCTTTCACTTCTTTAGGATATGTACTTAGTAATGGAATGGCTGGATCAAATGGTATTTCTTATTTCACCTTTTTAAGGAATTGCTATAGTGCTTTCCACAGTGGTTGTATCATTTGTCAGTCTGACCAGCAATGTATGAGAGTCTCAATCTCTCTGCATCCTCGCCAGCATTTGTTATTTTCTGTCTTGTTGAACTTTGCTACTAGTGCTGGGGCAAGATGGTATGTTATTGTTGTTTTGATATGCATCTCTCTAATAGCTAATGATTGTGAGCATTTCTTCATATGTTTCTTGGCCGCTTGAATATCCTCTTTGGTGAAGTGTCTATACATGTCTTCTGCCCATTTTTTTTTTTTTTTTTAACTGGATTGTTTGTCTTTTTGTTGTTGAGGTGTTTGAGTTTTCTATAAATTCTAGAGATAAGTCCCTTGTCAGATATGTCATTACCAAATATTTTTTCCCAACCTGTAGGTTCTCTTTTTGAATCTTTTGGAGAAGTCTTTGAAAGCAAATACAAATTTAATTTTTAGAAGGTCCCATTCATCTAGTTTCTCTTCTGTTTGTGCATTTTGGGTTATGCTTGATAGTCTATTTATGCCATATATCAGGGTCCCTAAATTTGCTCCTAGTTTTTCCTTGAGGAACTTTATAGTTTTAGGTTTCACATTTAAGTCTTTGATCCATCTGGAGTTTGTTTTTGTGTATAGTGTGAGGTACAGATCTTGTTTCATTTTTATGCAAATGAATATCCAGTTTTGCCAGCACCACTTATTAAACAAACATTCTCTTCCACACTTAATGGATTTTGGCCCTTTGTCAAAAATCAGCTGACCATAGGTCCATGGATCTATTTCTGCATTCTCAAGTCTATTCCACTGCTCTATGTGTCTGTCATTGTACCAATACCAGGCAGTTTTGACTACTGTGGC
>NW_006921797.1:3301879-3318340 GCF_000298275.1 Orycteropus afer afer | reverse complement strand
AAAAAAAAAAAAAAAAGAAGAAGAATGTTGGCTGTTTGTTTTGCATAGATGCCCTTTATTATGTGGAGTAATGTCCATTCTATTCCTATTTTGCTGAGTATTTTTACCAGGATTGGGTGTTGGATTTTATCAAATGCCTTTTCTGCATTGGTTGATATGATCATGTGGCCTTTTTCTTCTTTTTTATTTATGTGACGGATGACATTGATAGTTTTCCTAATGGTATACCATCCTTCCATACGTGATATGAATCACACTTAGTCATAATGAATTATTTTTTGATAAGTTGTTGGAGTCTATTGACTAGGATTTTGTTGAAGATTATTGCATCTATATTCATGAGGGATATTGGTCCATAGTTTTCCTTTTTAATGCTATCTTTGCTTGGTTTTGGTATCAAGCATAAGCTTGCTTCATAAAATTAATTTGGGAGGATTCCATCCTTTTCTATGTTCTCAAATACTTTCAGCAGGATTGCTGTCAGTTCTCTGAATGTTTGGTAGAATTCTTTGGTGAAACCGTCTGGACCAGGAATTATTTTCGTTGGTAATATTTTTATGACCTGTTCATTTTCTTCTTTTGTTATGGGTCTGTTCAACTTTTCCACCTCAGTCTGTGTTAGTTTAGGTAAGTGGTGTGTTTCTAGAAATCTGCCCATTGCTTCCAGATTTTCAAATTTGTTGGAGTACAGTTCTTTGTAGTATACTGATATTATCCTTTTTATTTCAGTTGTTTCTATTGTGATGTTACCCATTTCATTTCTTTTTCATGTTATTTATATTCTCTCCCCTTTTTCCTTTGTTAAATTTGCCAGTGGTTTGTCAATTTTGTTAATCTTTTCAAAAAAACAACTTCTAGCCTTGTTGATTTTTCTGTTGTCTACTTTGTTTCATTGATTTCTGCTCACATCTTTATTATTTCCTTTCCTCTGGTGACTGTTGGTTTTTCTTGGTGTTCTTTTTCTAATTGTTGGAGACGTTGGTTTAAAGTGTTGATTTGAGCACTTTCTTCTTTTTTGATGTGTGCATTTATTGCTGTAAATTGGCCTCTGATCACTGCTTTTGCTGTGTCCCAAATATTTTGGTATATTGTGTTTCTATTCTCATGTGATTCAAGGAATTTTTTTTTTCATTTCATTTTTTATTTCTTCTATTACCCAGTCATTCTTAAGGAGAGTGTTGTTCTGTTTCCATGTGTTTGCTCTGTTTTTGTTGATTTTCCTATAGTTGATTTCTAATTTGATAACATTGTGATCTGAGAAGATGCTTTACAATATTAAATGTTTTTCAATTTATTAAGGCTTGCTTTATGGCCTAACATATGGATGTTCCATGTGCACTGGGAAAGAATGTATATTATGCTGTTTTTGGGTGAAGTGCTCTGTAGAAGTCTATCAGTCAAGTTGGTGGATAGTATTGTTTACCTCTTCTGTGTCTTTGTTGAGTTTCTTTCCAGTTGTTCTATCTTTCCTTGAAAGTGGTGTATTAAAGTCTCCCACTATGACTGTGGAGTCATCTATTTGCTTTTTCAATTCTGTTAAAGTCTGATTTATGTATTTTGAGGCTCTTTCATTGGGTCCATAGATATTTATTATAATTATATTTTCTTGTTCAATTGATCCTTTAATCATTATGTAATGTTCTTCCTTGTCTCTTGTGGTAGCTTTTGTCTTAAAAGTCAATTTGATCAGAAATTAATATTGGCACTCCTGTGCTTTTTTGGTTGCCATTTGCCTGATAAATCTTTTTTCAACCTTTGATTTTTAATCTTTCTTTCTAAGGTGTTTCTTTTGTAGACAACATATTGATGGGTTATGTTTTCTTATCCAGTCTGCAACTCTCTGTCTCTTGAGTGATGCATTTAATCCAGTGACATTCAGTGTAATTATCAACAAGCTTGAGTTGGTTGCTGTTATTTTGTTATGTGTTTTGTTCATGTGTTCCTGGTTTCTTTGTTCCTTATGATTTTCTCTGCTGACCTCATTATGTTTGTGAATTGTGTTATCATATCTTTTGTTGCTATTGTTTTATTATTTGCTAAATATTTATGCTCGTCCTTTTTTTTTATTGTGATGTGAAAGTTTATCATTTTTCTTTGAGGTTACCCTGTGATTTATAGTTTTCTCCACTAGTTTAGAACAGTCCATTCTATCTTGCAACTCTCTCAACTTCCTCACCATTTAGAAGTTCTGTAACTACACTATTTTTTCCCTCTTTTTGGTTTATAACTGTCCTCATTTGCCAATTGATGTCTCTGGTTCCCTGTTACAAATCTGTAAGCTTATTTTACTTTGTATACTTCCATAGCTGTGTTGGTTTCTGGGTTATGTCATCTTTTGTATTAATTGTCAGTTGTGTTTTGCTATTATTGGTTTTCTGTTCAAAGGACTCCCTTTACTATCTCTTATAAGGTTGGTCTGTTTTTAACAAATTCTCTTAATTTCTGCTTATCTGGAAATCTCCTAATTTCACCATAATATTTGAGGGACAATTTTGTTGGGTATATAATTCTTAGTTTGATTTTTTTCTCTTTCAGGGTTTTATATATGCAACCCAATTGCCTTCTCACTTGCATGGTTTCTGATGAGAAATCAGAGCTTATTCTTATTGGTTGTCTTCTGTAGGTAACTTTTTGTTTTTCCTGTGCTGCTTTCATGATTCTTTCTTTGTCTTTGGTTTTGATGAGTTTGATGATGATATATATGTTTTGGTGATTGGTCTATCCTCTTTGGAGTTTGTTGGACTTCCTGAATGGATATATTCTCAATTTTCATCATATTAGGGATTTTCTTTTCCAACAAATCTTGGAAAATTTTCTCAGTGCTTTTCTTTTTCTCTTCCTGTTCTGGAATTCTGAGTACACATATTTTATTCCTTTTGATGGTATCCCACATGAACCTTAGGCTTTCTTAATTTTGTTTTGAACTTTTTCTGATAGATCTCTTTCCAAAAAAGTATTCAGTTATTTGTCTTCAATATCATTAATTCTGTCTTCCATTGATTCAATTCTATTCTTTTGCCCTTTCAATGTGTTACCTATTTCTGAAAATTTAGTATTACTCTTTTGGATTTCTATCTGCAGATTTTGTATCATTTCTAATTTTACATTTATTTTGTCATTTTGTTCTTATATTTTCTTCCAAAATTGTTCTAGGGGTTATTTTGTGTTTTCCTTAATTTTATCGGTGTTTTTCTTAATCTGCCTGTCAGTCTTTTGAAGGTACCTAAATATAATTTTTTTGAATTCCTTATCAGGGAGTTCCAATGCTGCTTCTTCTTCAGGGATATATTCTGGATCTGTATCCTGCTCCCTTGTTTCTATTGCTTTATCTTGCTTCTCCATGTGGACAGTAATGGTCTGTTGTCTCTGAGACATTGTGACATTGTTGTATTTTGATCTCTGTTAACTGTTTGTGATGATCAGTTAAGGGTGAGTCAAGCTCTCCTTGGTGGTCGGTTTGTGATGATCAGTTAAGGGTGGTCAAGCTCTCAGTTGGTGGAGAAGGAAGTGGTGGCTCTCACTCAGTAAGTGGAGCTGCAGGAGTTGTGGGTGTGTGTGTTGTATGGGCATGGGTGTTGTCTTCCAATCAGTTAGACAAACACAACAATCAAAAAATCATCAAAAAAGTGAAACCAAGTGGACAAAAACCACATAAACACACAGAAACCATCACTAAAAAAAGGAAAGAAAGAAAAAAGGAAAATCCACAATATCTGGGGAGGGGGTAATAAGAGAAAAGAGGTAGAGTAGGAGAATTATGAGGAAAAAATGGTAAAAAATGCAAAAAGAAAAACAAGGAATTGGGTTAACCATGAGAAAGAAAAAAATGAGAACCAAGAACAAGGAAGAGAGAAAAAGCTGGAAGCTAGAACCTGAGTAGAAAGAATAAAGAATAATAATAAAAAGAATGAACAAAAAGAACAATAATAATAATACTAATAATTTTTAAACAGATGGAAACAAACTGAAAAAAAAAAAAAAATCTGGGCAGAAAGGGCCAGAGCACCCAGGCCCATCAGAGCACACAGACTGTGATGGAATTCCTGCTGGCCCAGAAGGTGGGTGTGAGTGAGGAATGGCCACACCTCCATTCACCAAGAGGGTGTGGGTTATAAGAGTAACATGGGAAATATCACACCTTTCCAGTCATTCACGTCCAGAATGTCCTTGTTTTTTTCTGGCAAATGGAGCCTATTCCTAGGTCTCTGGAATATGAGAGAATACTGTGACTTTAAATATCCAAAATGTTCAAACCACTTTTAACATTCAAAATGGCTGTATCCTCCAGACAGGCAAAAGTCCACAGTTCAACCTGTCTCCCTCTTTGCTGTTTCCCCTTTTATCCATCAGCCACCAGTGCAGTTCTCCATGCAGTCCCTGGCTAACAGGGCTAAATTTTTGGTTAATTCTTAGGTCCTAACAGCACTTGGCAATATCCAAGCTGTCTGTGCCATCAGGATCACTGACAGACCGCAGCTCCCTATGTCTCTTTTTTCAGTGTTTTCATGGAGGTTCTTCTACTAGTTGGAGTTTAGTCCACATCTGTATCTTTCCTTTCAAAGCTCAGGGCTCCAGGATTATCTTCTGTATCTGTGTTAATTGGTTCCCTTTTTCTTTGTTGAAGAGGGTTTATGTAGTTTTTCTGCTTATTCTGCCATCTTACTGGAACCTCCAAGCCTGATAGCTTACATACCACTTCTGTTTAATGAACACCAGAGTACTGCTCTGCTCATTCAATTTTATGACTCTGTGGGTCAGACAAAATCCGGTTCCTGATGGGCAGCTCAGGCTTCATGGTGACTTAGTGGCCAATGGTTAAACATTCAGTTTCTGCTAAAGTCTAGTAATAAGCCAAAAGCTGTTTCTCAAAAAGAGAGTAGTTATCTGCAGAGGATGGCAGGGCTTTGCTCCAAAATCCTAAGGAATTTCACTGTAATTCACCAGTAGGGGGCTGCCAAAGACACAAAACAGCATCTCAATGTATCACAGACTCTTCAAGCACCATTAGATCAGCTGGATCATAAGGTCCAAGTGACAGAGCAGCTTGCATAACAGCCTGAACCTGTTGCAGAGCCTTCTGTTGTTCTTGGTCCCACTCAAAACTATCAGCTTTTCAAGTAACTTGATAAATAGACTGAAGCAACACACCCAAATGAGGGATATATTGCCTCAAAAATCCAAAAATGTCCACCAGACGTTGTGCCTCTTTTTCAGTTTTGGGAGAAGCAAATACTTATCCTTCATATGCAATAACTTATCCTTCACTTTAGTAGGAATATCTCTACATGTCCCATACCACTGAACTCCCAGAAATTTCACTGAGGTGGAAGGTGTCTGAATTTTCTAGCATGCCAATAAGTCTCACCAATAAGTCTAGAGCCATCAATATTTCTTCCTTACTAGGTCCAATCAGCATAATGTCATCAATATAATGGACCAGTGTGATGTCTTGTGGAAGGGAAAGGCAATCAAGATCCCTACGGACTAAATTATGACATAGTGCTGTGGAGTTGATACACTGCTGAGGAAGCATTGTGAAAGTATACTGTTGGCCTGGCCAGCTGAAGGCAAACTGTTTCTGATGATCCTTTGAAATTGCTATTGAGAAAAAGGCATAGACCAGATCAATAGCTGCATACAACATACCAGGAGATATATTAATTTGCTCAAGTAATGAAACCGCATAAAGAACAACAGCTGCAAATGGAGTCACTACCTGGTTACTTTTATGAAAATCCACTGTTATTCTCCAAGATCCATTTGTTTTTTGCACAACCCAAATGTTTTTGCTGTTATGAGATGTCAAGTTGGACTCAACTCATACCAACCCCTCCTTGGGTCCCAAGGCAGTATCACTATGGAAGTAGACTGCCCAACCTTCCTTCCGAGGAGTGGCTTGTGGGTTTGAACCACCAGCCTTCTGGTTAGCTGTCAAGTGCCTTAGGCATTATGCTATCAGAGCTCCTCACAAGCCAAATAGGCGAGTTAAATGGGAATGTGGTGGGAATCACCAGCCCTGCATCCTTCAAGTCCTTGATGGTGGCAGTAATATTTGTAACCCTTTCAGAGATGCGGTATTGCTTTTGGTTTACGATTTTTCTAGGTAGAGACCGTTCTAATGGCTTCCAATTGGCTTTTCCTGACATAATAGCCCTTACTCCACATGTCAGGGGTCCAATGTGGGAATTCTGCCAGTTGTTCAGTATATCTACTCTAATTATGCATTCTGGAACTGGGGAAATCACTATAGGATGGATTTTGGGACCCAATGGACCCACTGTGAGATGCACCTGAGCTAAGACTCCAACAATAACTTGAATTCCATATGCCCTTACTGTGACTGGTGGGCCCCAGTGATGTTTTGGGTCTCATAGAATTAGTGTTACCTCAGAACCTGTATCTAGTATTGAAAAGTCTTATTATTTCCTTTTTCCCCATGAACACCCCCTCTTCTAAAAGGCCTCAGATCCCTTTGGGGAAGGCTGGAAGAAAGATTCACAGTATAAATTTTTGGCAATGTAGTGGGATCCTTCCTCAAGGGGACCAGGCCTCCCTTTTATTCAAGGGGTCATGGGTCTGTAAACTGACTATAGTCTGGGAATTGATTGAGTAGCCCTGAGTTTGTATTCTGGCTATTCAATCTAGACTGCTGTACATGTGACCTATAATTTTTCTGTCTATATAGATCAAGTAAATATTTAGTAGGTTTCCTATGTATTTCACTCATAGGAACACTATGCCTAAATTGCCAATGCCATAATTCCATAGGAGTCAGTATTCTGATTACTGTTTTGACTCTGCTGTCCATTATGGTAACCAACACCCACCTTGTCTTTGTCAATTAACTGCTGTCATTTATCCCCTACTGCCGAGGTCCAATCAGCCCTATTGTAGTTAAGTGTCTTAATTCAATTAGGGCAGTTCCCACTATCAAATCTGGCTTGCATAAAATAGCAATCACAGCAGTCTTCAAGGATGCTGTGGCTCCCTTCACATATTTGTTCCTCACCATACTGGTGAAGGTGTGTCCTCTGGGATCTCCATTTCTGGGTCTAGGGGTCTAATTTGATAAATCCATTCTAACATGCCAATTTCTCTAAGCCTCTGGATACTTTCTTCTACATTATACGAAGGCAGGTCTGGTACTTCAACTTGACTTAACGTAGGCCACCGCATAATCCATGCTTCAGTAAGTCAACCAAATAAACAATTAAATCCTTTCCTAACCTCTCGAACTGAAACATTGAATGAAGAATCCAATCCATACTTCTTGTTGTTGTTATGTGCTGTCGAGTCGGACCTGACTCATAGCGACCCTTCCTTGGGTTTCTGAGGCAGTATCACTACGGAAGTAGATTGCCCCATCTTCTTTCCGAGGAGTGGCTGGTGGATTTGAACCACCAGCCTTCTGCTTAGCAGTCAAGTGCCTTAGCCACTATGCTACCAGAGCTCCTAATCCATACTTAGTGATCTTAAATCAATAAACTCAGACTGATCCAATGTTATATTCCTTGCACCATTATCTTACACCTTCAATAGCCATTCCCACACACCTTCTCCAGGTTTCTGTCTCTACCTGTTAGCAAAATCAAGTTGGCCTTTTTGGGTGTAGCATACAGATTCCTCATTCACACTTTGTATTTCACCTTTTGGGGTTTGCCTGGATTTAAGTTTAGTTATAGGTCTAGCAGCATCCTTTCTTGTGTTTAAAAGCCATGTGTATATCATCTTTTATCAACTTCTTTATTGTTTCTTTTTTGTCTTTTTGTTATTGAAGTATAGAAATTTTGTATAAATTTTGAATATGTCCTTTATCAGATATATATTTTGAAAATATTTTAATCCAGTGTGTAGCTTGTCTTTTATCTTTATAAGGTCTCTTTAATGACCAGGATTTTTATATTTAATAAAGTTTATTTTTGAAATTTATAGGGTTATTGATTTCTGTGTCCTAAGAATTATTCATTACTAAAAAGTCACAAATATATTTTCTTTTGTTTATTATCAAAAGTTCTGTAATTTCAGTCTTTAAGTGAGCTCTATGATTCATCTCAAATTTATTTAAGCTTATGGTATGAGATAAGGATGAATTTTTTTTTTTTTTTTTGAATAGCTATCTGATTTTTTCTGCACAATTTGTTGGAAAATTCTTTTCTTTCCCCATTGAATTGCACTAACATATTTGCTGGAAGTCAATTGACCATATATTTGTGTTTCCTTTACTAGAGTCTTCTCTCTTCTTTTGGTCTATTTGTCTATCTTATGCCAGTACAGAACAATCTTTATTAACATAGCTTTATATTCAAACTTAAAGTCAAAAAATGTAATTCTTCCAAGTTTGTTCTTTGCCAAGATTGTTTTGGTCATTGAAGATTCTTTGTAATGTCACTTAAGAGTTTAGAATTAGCTTGCCTATTTACACTTTTTAAAACCTACTTAAATGTACTATTAGGGTTGCACTGAATCTACAGAATAATTTGGAGAGAACTGACATCTTAATAACTTCTTTCAACCCGTGAATCTGGTATACATTGCCATTTATTTAGGCCTTTCTTAAATTCTTTCAGAAATATTTTGAGGTTTGTAGTATAGAGGTATTACAAATGTTATCAACACTATTATAAATGAAAGTTTTATTTTATTTCCCAGTTGTTTGATATTTCCAATATCAAATTATTATTATTTTTTTTAATTTTCAAATATTGAGTTTGTATTCTGCTACTTTGCTAAACTTACTTATCATTTCCGTAGTTGAATGATAGATTCCATAAGATAGTGATTCCAGAGTGTGGTATATGGATCAGCAACATCAAAATCACCTGGAAGCATGTTACAATTTCAAATTCTTGAGTCCCATTCCAGAACTGAAACAGAAATTCTGGATTTGGGGTCCAGCAACCTGTGTTTCAATAAGCTCTCTAGATTATTATGACACATGCTAAAATTTGGCAATTATTGCCTTAAAATACTCTATGTGGAAAACCATGTCCTTTGAACATACTTTGTTCACTGTTTTTCTGTGAATTCTTGCCTTATTGCACTAGCAGGACTTCCAGATCAATAATGAATAGAAGTGATGACAGTGTCCATCCTTGTCTTCTTCCTGCTTTTAAAGGGAAAGTGTTCAATCTTTCATTATTAAGTACAATGTTAAAAATAAAAAACAAACTCACTGCCATCAAGTCGATTCTGACTCATAGTGACCCCCATTGGGTTTCCAAGGCTGTAAATCTTTAGGGAAGTATATTTCCTCATCTTCCACCTGCAGAGCACCTGGTGTGTTTGAACCACTGACCTTCTGGTTAGCAGTCAAATGTCTTACTCACTACACCACCAGAGCTGCTTGAGTATAATGTCAGTCATACTTTTGGTAGATTCTCTTTATCAGGTTGGGAAGTTTTCATTCTGTTTCTATTTTTCTGAGAGATTTTATCATGAATGAGCCTCAAATTTTGTCAAGTATTTTAATATGTCTATTTAGACAATCAAGGAGCCCTGGTTGTGCAGTGGTTAAGAGCTCTCAGCTGCTAATGGAAAGGTCGATGGTTCAAAGCCACCAGCCATTCCATGGAAGAACGATGAGGCAGTCTGCTCTTGTAAAGATTATAATCTTGGAAACCCTATGAGACAATTCTACTCAGTTCTATAGGTTCTCTATGAGTCAGAATTGACTTGGTGGCAGGGGGATGGGGGCAATCATATGAATCATATTGATTGATTTTTGACTGTTACAGCAGCCTTGAATTCTTTGGATAAAATTCATTTGGTTATTCTACATTATGTTTTTTACATATTTCAGCATTCATTTTTCTCTAGCTCTTTTAGAAAGATGTTTTTGGTTATATTTGCAAAGGATACTTTATTGTAATGGTTTTGCTGTCCTCATAAAACAAATTGGGAAGTGCTTCTCTTTCTCTATTTTAAGAAAGAGTTTGTTTAACAATAATATTGTTTCTTTCTTAAATATTTGCTAGAATTTCAGTCAAATTATCTTGCCCTGAATTTGGTGTTTATATGTGAGGTGTTTTTTGATAATGTGTTCAGTATCTTTAATAGATATGGAACTATTTAGATTTTCTTGTTTGAGTTTTGTGTAGATCCTGCTTTTTAAAAGAATAAAGCTATTTCTTCTAAGTTGCATTTGTTAGCATAAAATAATTCTTGATATTTCCTTCAATCATTTTAATATCTTTTGGGTCTATAGTGGTATCCTCTCTTTTATTCCTGGTTGTTGCTGTGTGCCATTGAGTCAGACCTGACTGATAGCGACCCTCCTTGGGTTTCCGAGACGGTATCACTATGCAAGTTTTTACTTTATTGCTCTTACTAAGAGTTCATTAAATTATTGATGTTTACATAGCTTTTGGTTTTTTCACTTGTATCTGTTGTTTATCTGTCTTCCATTTTTTTTTTTTTTGGAATTTCTAAACTTATTTTTGTTGTTTACTTGGATTTTTCATTGCAAATTCCTATTTCTTCCCATATTTAGTATTTTTATTATATGATAATCAGAAATCATAATGATACTCTGGTTTCTCTTATTTTTTTCTGAACTATTGTTGTTGTACCAGGCAGTTAACTTGGCCAGATTCAAACCTTGAAATCTGTCTCTCTAGTACTGAGCAGCAGATGAAATCTCTGCTCAGTTCCCTCAAATTTTCAGCTACTGTCATCTGTTCACCTCTTTACTACTTCCTGTACATAACAGTCTAGCAATCAGTAAAAGACTTATGTGAAACTTAAATACAGATTTGAAGTTTTCCTTTCTGTGGTCCTCTCCTTTCTGAGATTCTCCATATCCCTCTAATGAACTCCCCTACTTTATGTTCCTGAATTCTGTTAGTTAATTCCCGAATCCATTCTTTCTGCTTGAATTCTAGTTGTTCTCAGATGTAGTCGTAATCATCAAAATCTGGAAGAAACCATAATGTCATTCAGTAGTAAAATGGATAAACAAACTGTAGTATGTCCATACAATGGAACATTATTCAGTGATGAACAGAAATGAGCTACCAAGCTACAAAAAGATATGGAAGGACAATGGAAACAGTGAAAAGATCAGTGGTTGCCAGGCATATAGGGAATGGGAAAAAGATGAGTAGGTGGAGCACAGGGCATTTTTAGAGCAGTAAAACTATTCTGCATGATGACATTTGCAGTTTTCAAATCCCATAGAACTGTACAACACTGATTGGATCTTCCCATGAAAGTTGTTAACTGCCTGTGATAGTCAGAGCTGTGTGTCAACTTGGCTGGACCACAGTTCTGTGTGGTTTAGCTGTTGTGATGAAGTTATTCCAATGATCAGATCAGATGATTATGTTTTGAGCAGCCAATCTGCAGAAAGGGAGTTTCCCTAGGGGTGTGGCCTGCTTCCAGTATATCTATGGACATCCTGGGAAAAGAGATATTCCTCTGTGGATTGGGATTCTGTTGTGCTGCCTACAACTGTCTGTGAGTGAACAATCAACCATTCTGCCTGGAGATCTTGGATTCGTCAATTGTTAGAGTCAACAGCCAGTACACTGCCTGCCAACCTTGAGCTCCTCAGCCCCTGCAGCTGCAAGAGCCAGGAAAAGCCTCCAGCTTGATGTTTGATCCAAGAACTTTGGACTTGCCAGCTCCTATAAGTGTGTGAGCCATTTTCCTAAGATAAATCCTCTCTCTCTCTCTGTATATATATATATATATATATAAGCTTTACTGGTTTGGTTTCTCTAGAGAACCAGTCCCAATCTAACACATTTGGTACCAGGAGTGGTTCCAGAGAGACAAAATCATAAAGATAGGCTTCCTAAATTGGTTCTCCAGTTTGATTAATGGTAAAGACACCAGTGTCCTTCCCTCTGTTAATAAAGAGGGTCCTACTAATCCATGGCGTGAGGTGGCAACATTAATATGCAAAATAGCACCACCAAAAGATCAAGTACTTGTGAGAAGTGACGCTCTGGGTGATCGCATATTTGATACTTTTTTTTTGCAATTTTGTCAGCATGAGGCTTATAAGGAAGCTGGTTGGTTGGTCCTACTTACACTAGACAAAATTGTGAAAGAGGGAGATGAGCTCAGAGCTTCTGAGTCTTGGCTTAAGCTCTGCATAAAAGACCTCAGTGCTTCCAGTTGTGCTCTGAAAGAATGCCTTATATCTTCTAGTAACATAGCTAATATTGCTGAAAACCAAACCCATAGTCTTATTGTAGGAGTGGCTGAATTACAATGCCAATTAAATTGCCAACCAAAAATGGTGTCAGATGTTAAAGTGAGGGGTTTGATGGGAAAAAATGGGATCCTGAAACCTGGAATGGGGACGTATGGACAGATAATCAGGAAGATCAGGATATGGAGCCTGTAAATTCTGTTGAATCCCTCCCATCTGAAGGGATTACTGTAAAACCATTATCTCCTCCACCTCAGTTTGATGGGATTAGCCAAACTGGTCCTGCTGGGTCATTGCCTGAGGCAGAGGCCATGGAAGACATTCCTGAATGTTCTCAGGAACTGCCTCAAACACCCATTGTTGCTCCTAGACCTATAACTAAAGTTAAGTTCAAGAAAACCCCAAAAGGTGAAATAGAAAGAGTGACTGAGGAGATGGTACACTATACTCAAAAAGACCTACTTGATTTTGCTGACATGTACAGATAGAAACCTGGAGAATATGTATAGGAATGGCTACTGAGGGTGTGGGATAATGGTGCAAGGAACATAAGATTAGATTAGTCTGAGTTTATTGATTTAGGCCCACTAAGTACAGATTCTTCATTCAATGTTTTGGCTCAAAAGGTTAGGAAAGGATCTAATAGTTTATTTGGTTGGCTTACTGAAGCAAGGATTATGCAGTGCCCTACCTTAAGTCAAGTTGAAATACCAGACCTGCCTTGGTAAAATGTAGAAGAAGGTATCTAGAGGCTTAGGGAAATTGGCCTGTTAGAATGGATTTATCAGATTATACCCTTAGAGCCAGAAATGGAGAGTCCAGAAGACACACCTTTCACCAGTACAGTGAGGAATAAATTTCTGAAGGGAGCTCCAGCATCCTTGAAAACTGCTGTGACTGCTATTTTATGTAAACCTGATTTGACAGTGGGAACTGCCCTAATTGAACTAAGACACTTACCTACGATGGGGCTGATTGGACCCTGTGCTACTAGGGGCCAAGTGGCAGCAGTTTATCGACAAAGGCAAGGGCAAGGTGGACATGGTTACCATAATGGACAGCAGAGTTGGAACAGTATTCAGAATAGTCTGACTCGTGTGGAATTATGGCATTGGCTACTTGCTCATGGTGTTCCTCGTAGCGAAATACATGGCAAGCCTACTAAATATTTACTTGATCTGTATAGACAGAAGAATTCTAGGCCACGTGAACAGCAACCTAGATTGAATCGTCAGAATACAGAGTCACTACCTGTCAATCAATTCCCAGACTTGAGTCAGTTTACAGACCCAAAACCCCTTGAATGAAGGGGAGGCCAGGTCCCTTTGAGGAAGGACCCCACTACATTGACAAAAATCTATAATGTCAATATTTCTTCTAGCCTTCCCCAAAAGGATCTGAGACCTTTTATGAGAGTGACTGTTCATTGGGGAAAAAGAAATAATCAGACTTTTTGAGGATTACTGGACACTGACTCTGAATTGACACTAATTCCAGGAGACCCAAAGCATAAGTGTGGCCCACCAGTCAGAGTGGGGACATATGGAGGTCAAGTTATTGATGGAGTCTTAGCTAAGGTGTGTCTCACAGTGGGTCCAGTATATCCCTGAACCCATCCTGTAGTGATTTCCCCAGTTCCAGAATGCATAATTTGAATAGATATACTGAGAAATTGGCAGAATTCCCACATGGGTCCCTGATATGTGGAGTAAGGGTTATTATGGTAGGAAAAGCCAAGTGGAAGCCATTAGAACTGCCTCTACCTACAAAAATAGTAAAACAAAAGCAGTACTGCATCCATGGGGGGTTTCAGAGATTACTGCCACTATCAAAGACTTGAAGGATGAAGGGGTGGTGATTCCCACCACATCCCCATTTAATTCACCTATTTGGCCTGTGCAAAAAACAGATGGATCTTGGAGAATGACAGTAGATTATTGTAAACTTAATCAGGTGGTGACTCCAATTGCAGCTGCTGTTCCTGATGTGGTTTCATTGCTTGAGCAAATTAGCACATCTCCTGGTACTTGGTATGCAGCTATTGATCTGGCCAATGCCTTTTTCTCTATACCAATTTCAAAAGACCATCAAAAGTAGTTTGCCTTCAGCTGGCAAGGCCAACAGTGTACTTTTACAGTCTTTCCTCAAGGGTATATCAACTCCCCAGCACTATGTCATAATTTAGTTTGTAGGGATCTTGATCGCCTTACCCTTCCACAAGGCATCACACTGGTCCATTATATTGATGATATTATGTTGATTGGACCTAGTAAATAAGAAGTATCAATGACTCTATACTTATTGGTGAGACATATGCATGCTAGAGGTTGGGAAATTAACCCAACAAAAATTCAGGCACCTTCCACCTCAGTGACATTTCTAGGGGTTGAATGGTGTGTGGCATGTTGAGATATTCCTACTGAAGTGAAGGATAAGTTATTGTATCTGGCTTTCCCCACAACTAAAAAGGAGGCACAATGTCTGGTGGGCCTCTTTGGATATTGGAGGCAACATATCTCTCATTTGGGTGTGTTGCTGCAGCCTATTTATCAAGTGACTCAGAAAGCTGCTAGTTTTGAGTAGGGCCCAGAAAAACAGAAGGCTGTGCAAAAGGTTCAGGCTGCCATGCAGGCTGCTCTGCCACTTGGGCCATATGATCTGGCTGATCCAGTGGTGCTTGAAGTGTCTGTAGTAGATAGAGATGCTTTTTGGAGCCTTTGGCAGGTCCCCATTGGTGAATTGCTACATAGACCCTTGGGGTTTTGGAACAAAGCCCTGCCATCCTCTGCAGATAACTACTGTCTTTGAGAAATAGCTTTTGTCTTGTTACTGTGCTTTAGTAGAGACTGAACTCCGAACCATGGGCCACCAAGTCACCATGAGACCTGAGCTACCCATCATGAACTGGGTGTTGTCTGACCCACGGAGTCATAAAGTTGGACGTGTACAACAGTACTCCATCATTAAATGGAAGTGGTATATCAGAGATCAGGCTTGAGCAGGACCTGAAGGCACAAGTAAGTTGCATGAGGAAGTGGCCCAAATGCCTATGGTCTCCACTCCAGTCATATTACCTTCCCTCTCCTAGTCTGTACCTATGGCCTCATGGGGAGTTCATTATGACCAGTTGACTGAGAAAGAGAAAACTCGTGCCTGGTTTACAGATGGTTCTGTGAGATATGCAGGCACCACTTGAAAGTGGACAGCAGTGGCACTGCGGACCTTTTCTGAGACTTCCTTAAAGGGCATGGTGAAGGGAAATCTTCCCAATGGGCAGAACTTCAAGCTGTGCATATGGCTATTCACTTTGCATGGGATAAGAAATGGCCAGATGTGTGATTATATATAGATAAATGGGCTGTGGCTAATGGCTTATCCGGATGGTCTGGGATTTGGAAGAAGCATGATTGGAAGACTGGTGATAAGGATGTATAGGGAAGAGGTATGTGGATAGATATCTCTGAATGGGCCAAAGGAGTAAAGGTATTTGTGTGTCTTGTGAATGCCCACCAAAAGGTGACCTCAGCAGAGGAGTGCTTTAACAATCAGGTGGATAGGATGACACGTTCAGTGGAAACCAGCCATCCTTTTTCCCCAGCTACTCCTGTCATTGCTCAATTGGCTCATGAAAAAAGTGGCCATGGTGGCAGGGATGGGGGTTATGCATGGGCTCAGCAACATGGACTTCCACTTACCAAGGTCGATTTGGCTACTGCCACTGCTGAGTGCCCAATCTGCCAGCAGCAGAGATCAACACTGAGTCCACAATGTGGAACCATTCCTTGGAGTGATCAGCCAGCAACCTGGTGGCAGGTTGATTACATTGGACCACTTCAATCATGGAAAGGACACCATTTTGTTCTTACTGGAATACTTATTCTGGATATGGATTCACCTTCCCTGCATGCAATGCTTCTGCCAAAACTACCATCCATGGACTTACAGAATGCCTCATCCACTGTCATTCCATCCCACACAGCATTGCTTCAGATCAAGGGACTCACTTCACAGAAAATGAAATGTGGCAATGGGTTTATGTTCATGGAATTAACTATTCTTACCATGTTCCCCATCATCCTGAAGCAGTTAGCTTGATAGAACGATGGAATGGCCTCCTGATAACCCAATTACAGAGCTAGCTAGGTGGCAATACCTTGAAGGGCTGGGGCAATGTTCTCCAGGAACCTGTATATGCTCTAAACCGGCAGCATCCTATATATGGTTGTTTCTCCAATAGCCAGGATTCACAGGTCCAGAAATCAAGGGGTGGAAACAGGAGTGGAACCACTTACTATTACCCCTAG
>NW_006921797.1:3298825-3300748 GCF_000298275.1 Orycteropus afer afer | reverse complement strand
TATATATATATATTTATATAAGCTTTACTGGTTTGGTTTCTCTAGAGAACCCAGTCTAACACACTGCCGTTGAGCCTTGGTGCAATACATAAGTCTCCACTGACATACAGGGAGTGGCTGTACTTGAAGAAGTGGTCACAAATAGAACCTGGGTCTCCTTCATGGAAGGTGAGAATTCTACCACTAAACCACCACCACCCCACTAAGAGTGAATCATGATGTATTCTGTGGACTTTCCTTAATCATAAAATGTATCAATATTGTTCAGTTATTGAAACTAATATATCACACTAATGCAAGATGTTAATAATAGAAGAAACTGATGCAGGTGGGTGATATATAGGAACTCCCTGTACTATCTGCTCAGGTTCTCTATAACTCTACAACTATTCTATAAATAAAGTTTATTTTAAATATTAGAAATAAAATCCTATTGCGTAAGTGGAGAGATTTATATCAAAAACAACACAAAAATTGAGATTTTGATTTACTAAATTACAAGGGAAATGTAACCCAGGAAAAATACTAACTAGTTTTCAATGTGGAAAGAGAAATATACATTACTACAAAAATATTTACATAAGTAGAATTTAAATTAACCATGCTACACATTTACTTTACAAAATGGTTTATTTTCTGATCCTCTTTAACATAGACAGAAATCATAGTTGCTACATTATTATTTATTCTATAATTTCACTACTGAGCTAAAGTGTAAATGCCCTAAGAATGAGTATCAATTGAGATAAAACAGTACTTTCTCAAAGTAAATAGTGTTAGCATTCACTATTAGGGAATATTGCATCTTAACATGGTTATGAAAGAGTAAAATGAAGCCAGCAGATTTTTCTGCCTACTCCAAAACACAGAGTGAAGTTCCCTATGGAATTGAATTTAGATATTAGGCAACAGGAAATCTGGCAACTGATAACTGAGTTACTTTAAACCTCGAAGCTGTCACTGGGACATTTTGTCCATTAGTTTTGCAGATGGCAAAATAGATATGCCATTCACAGCTGCATGCATAAGGATATGGCATTTTTGTCTAATTAATCTCATGGATCACTTCACATGACTCATTCAACCTCTCTTTCTATTACATGAAAGAGAAGCTAAGTAGCAAGTTTCTGATGTTTTAAAGTAGACCTACACACTGTCCCTGTCTATTCTTTACAATTTTGAAGAGAAATAGAAATATTTGTTTCACTGTTTCATTATGAAGTAACTGAGCAAACAGAAGATATATTTTGTGATTTAATTCCCAACATAATCATAGTAGTTCAGCCCAAGAGCTCTATCTAGAATAATGCAAATAGGTGTGGATGAGGGAGAAAGACATATTTGATACATAGACTCCTGACAAGAATTTATGTCTTCACTGTTGGTATAGATGTTTTTGTTGTTGTTATTTGCCATCGACTCAAACCCTACTCATAGCGACCCCTCCTTGCATTTCCAAGACAGCATCACTATGGAAGTAGATTGTCCAACCTTCCTTCTGAGGAGTGGCTGGTGGGTTTGAACCTCCAGCCTTCTGGTTAGCAGTTAAATGCCTTAGGCACATGCTGCCAGAGGTCCTGTCAACATAGATAAGGTACTTAAAACTTATCATGGATAATTGAATTTCACAACAACACATTGACTGGAGTTCTTCAGAATTCCTGGGGGTGGAGGGGATGGGGAAAAGCATAAAGGGCTTAACATTTTTGTTTGCTCTCTGCACACTTGAGCCAACAAAAAAATCAAGAAATGTGGATAACTAACTGTGGCAGCCATTTTGGATATTTAAAGTGACAGAGGCGCACCCATTTTGAATGTTTACAAGTGGCAACCATTTTGGATTTTAAAGTGATAGCATTCTCATTTGGATTCCAGGGACCTAAGAACAGGCAGAGAGGTGGGAAGCAGGGAGAGGACAAAAAA
>NW_006921797.1:3294482-3296175 GCF_000298275.1 Orycteropus afer afer | reverse complement strand
GATTGGAAGAATCATTAACAACCTGAGATATGCAGATGATACAACTTTGCTTGCTGAAAGTGAGGATGACTTGAGGCACTTACTGAAGAAGATTGAGGAACACAGTCTGCAATATGGATTACATCTCAATATAAAGAAGACAAAAATCCTCACAACTGGACCAGTAAGCAGCATTATGATAAATGGGGAAAGGATTGAGGTTGTCAAACAATTCATATTGCTTGGTTCTACAATCGAGGTCACTGGAAGCAGCAGTCAGGATATTAGATGATGTGTAGCACTGGGAAGGCCAACTGTGAAGGAACTGTTTCCAATGCTTAGGAGCAAGGATGTCTCCTTGAGGATTAAGGAGCACCTAACACAAGCCATGATATTTCCAATCACCTCATATGCATGTGAGAGCTGGACAATGAATAAGGAAGACTGAAGAAGAATTTATGCTTTTGAGTTGTGGTGCTGGTGAAGAATGCTGAAGGCACCATGGACTGCCAAAAGAACTAACAGATCTGCCTGGAAGAAGTGCAGCTGAGATGCTCCTTGGAAGCGAGGATGGTCAGACTTCATCTCACCTACTTGGGTCACATTGTCAGAGGGAACATGTTGGAGAAGGATGACATGTTTGGTAAGGTGGAGGGTTGACGAAAGATGGGAAGGCCTTCGATGAGATGGATTGACATGGTGACTGCGACAATGGGCTCTAGTATAGCAAGGATCATGGAGCTGTGCAGGATTGGGCAGTGTTTTGTTCTGCTGTGCATGGGGTCTCTGTGAGTCATAAATGACTCAGCGGCACCTAACAACAACAACAATGTCTTGCCTGTAAGTTTCAACTGTCACAGATCTGTGTGTTGTAATGAACATCCAAGATTATAGAGTCATAATGGGCATACTCAATGAGGCAAGAACCTAATGGACATACTCAGTGAGCAAGAACCTACTGTTCACCAGTTCCAGCCAAAATAAAAGGCATCTGGTAGCCTAGCGCCTAAGGCACTTGACTGCTAACGAATAGGCTAGCGGTTCAAACCCACCTGCCACTCCTCGGAAGGAAGGTTGGGCGATCTACTTCTGTAGTGATACTGCCTCAGAAACCCAAGGAGGGGTCACTATGAGTCAGATCTGACTCGGCAACACTTAACAACAACAACAAACAAAATTAATGAGACAATTCTCTGGATAAAATTTGACATAAATAAAGTGATGTTTGTTAAGTATAAAATAGTATGAACATGTGACTCAAGTCTTAAACAAAAGAAACATTATTAAACTATGAACAAGAATTTGAAACAGTCAGTTGAGAACCTGGAGGATCCTATAGATCTTAGTTCACCGTGAAACAAAATTTGAAAACTCATCTTAGTTGGCGAATTGAGAATTGAGTTTCCACATTTGAAGATCCGTTCAAGAAAATAATTGATCCTAAGAACAGTGTGGGGGCGGGGGAGGGAGGGAGAAGGGGGAAGTCTGAGTGGTGCAAGGAGTTTTTAATTGGTTTGTACTAAAGGTAGGTATGAGTCGGGGCCGGCTCGATGGCAATAACAACACAACAACAAAGGTTGGTAGTTCAAACCCATTCATCGGTACCATGGAAGATAGACTTGATGAACAGCTTGCATAAAGATTACAGTCAAGAAAACCCTATAGAGAAGTTCTACTCTGTGATGTATGGGATTTTCATGAGTCTGAATCAACT
>NW_006921797.1:3286335-3294210 GCF_000298275.1 Orycteropus afer afer | reverse complement strand
CATCTACCTACATAATCTATTTCTGTTGCCACAAACTCAAAAAGCAAAAATCTTAGTTGACTTTCATCTTCAAATTTGACATATTGGAGGAGCAATCCAGGGCAAAATTTAAATTTTAAATAAGAAGAGAGCTTGCAAGCCAATACACAGAGGAAAAGAAGTGGTGAAATAACACTTATTGGCTTGTAAATGGCAAATGTGTCTGAAGTGGGCAGAGCATGCTGCTTTCATATCCTGGGAAAGAAATAAAAATGTGCCAACAAAAATAGCATTCAGAACACTCCAGTGGTGGAGGTAGTGGTATTAATAATATCATTCTGCTGTCCATTAAAGAAGAATAAATTAGATTTTTGGAACCTGAGGGCTGGAAGGGGATATAAAGATTATCTCACCAGTGACTCTCAACCTTTGTGAGAACTATGACAGTGAGAAGTACTTTCCAATAATGCAACACCACTTCCCACCCCCAACAAGCCACACCTTCTGGTGTTCACATCCTATGTGATACCATTCCATGAACTGTATGTGGAAACTTCAGATCCAGCTACTTAGGCTGGTACCACATGAATCAGACATAATATCCAGTTGAACCCTTCTTCAGTACCAATTCACACAACTATTAGCTGTTTTAACTTAGTAAGTTTTAGGGAGTTTTTTTTCTTTTTCTTTTCAGCAATAAATAAACAGAAAAATGACCTTCCTAAGTTTAAAATATGCCTTGTAGGTCCTGATGATCATTGTACTTTTAATAGTTACCCACTGTAAAATACACAATGATATGAACCAATAAACAAAAACCAAATCCACTGCCACTGACTTAATTCTAACTGAAAAGCACTAGACTGTGAACTAAAAGTTCAGCAGTTCAAACCCACCAGCTCCTCCATGGTAAAAAAGATGTAGAAGTCTGCTTTCATAAAGATTTACAGCCTTGAATCTTAAGACGCAGTTCTGCTCTATTCTGTCTGAGTCAGACTGATACTCTATTCTGCATCAGTTATCCTGATATCCTAATAATGCAAAGCTACTATTAATTCATCAATGTTTTTGAATAATTATATTAATAATCATGATAATTATTATATATAACATTTTTTTAATGCTGTTTACATACAAAGTGCTCTTCCAAGAGCTTTCCTTTTAATTTGCCACTTAATGGTCAATAAGTCTATGAAACAGTTATTAATATCATCTTCCTTTTACATGGACACTCTGGTGGCGTAGTGCCTAAGGCATTTGACTGCTAACCAGAATGCTGGCAGTTCAAACCCACCAGCCACTCCTCAGAAGGGAGGTTGGGCAATCTACTTCTGTAGTAATAGGGCTTTGGAAACCCAAGGAGGGGTCGCTATGAGTTGGGTCCAACTCTACGGCAGTGCGTGAGTGTGTAAATGAGCAAACATAGTATCTATTTAGTCTTCACATAGAGCTCAGTTTCTTGATAGATTCACACTCTGTAATAACTCTAACCAAACCAAAACCAAACGCACTGCCATGGAGTCGGATCCGACTCATAGCGACCCCTCCCTGGGTTTCCAAAGCCCTATCACTGCAGAAGTAGATTGCCCAACCTTCCTTCCGAGGAGTGGCTGGTGGGTTTGAACCACCAGCCTTCTGGTTAGCAGTCAAATGCCTTAGGCACTATGCCACCAGAGCTCCTATAATAACTCCAGGATCTCTAAAGAATTCAGACCAAGTTTGAGGATTATTGGTCTAGTCCAATACTCTTTATTCTCTTTTTTAGAAGAAATCAAGGTCCACAGAAGTATGAATTTCCTTAGTTTACATAATTAGAAGCTTAGTCAGCAATAGAACCTCTCCAAAGTTATTCCTGATTCAGTGTCTTTATATTGATCCTAGTTGATCTTTCATTAGCTTTTGTATTTTTTGATTCTACTCTAACTTTAGTTTCTATTTAAGTGAAATCCCCCAAATCCTCTTTTATTTCAGTTTTTATAAGCTTGATATTATTGTGTTTATAAATTGTTATGATTTCTTCTTATTCTAATCACTGTATATTTTTGAAGAACTAAAACTACATCTTTTAAATAAATACCAAATATTCACCATTACTTCAGATTGGCTTTATTGCAAATCAATGTTTTACTATCCTGTACAAAACTAACTAAAGTAAAAATATATTAACCATTCTTATCCTGATTTCACAACTGCATTTTGCTGTGTTAGCCTTGTTTTATATATTATAGGAACTATTAGTACCAAGCAATCCAACTCTTGTCTATTTTTTCATTGTCTTAATCATTTTCTACACTGCAAGGACAATCAATGCAAATATCTTGCTACAGTTAGTTTCTTGTGCATGATGCTACTAAACGTCATTCAATCATTTGAGTGGACAGCTTTATAGGAGTTCGTCTTAGGTGAACTTGAATATGTCCATTTTTCTTTGAGAGTGGAATGAAGAGTTCCAAACAAGTCATAAAACTGTAAAAACAATTTCAAGAGTTCATCCTGATTGTTCCCACTGTGAAATAGAAAGAAGCATTGGGGTTTCAAAAACATTCATGTACTCAAGGATATATCAGTAACTATTTATTGAACATTCCTGCAGAAAATTTCCTGTGGTCTGGTAGGACTCTGCAGTGGTATGATGAGTTATTTATACAGTTCTCAAGGCAGGTTGTTGTTATTCATGCTGATTATAAGCTGCTGAACAGCAAATCAAACAACACCAAAAAGGAATTTATGACAGAACCCTCCTATTAATTTACTGTTGGCATTAGAAGTGTTCAGTCCACATCATCACAAATGTATAGGTCTGAAAGGGACCTTGCAGATATACTTAAATACTCTCATTTGCCCACAAGCAGATATAAACCCAGAAACAAAGAAAGTCAATTTCTGTGACTTTTAAAGACTGACAGAGTCAAGTTTAGACCACATACCTCTTAACCCCTACCCTGGACCCTCATGTCTTCTACAGCTTAGCAAAGTGTAAAAGTAATTAGTCAGTTACAAGAAATAACAAAAACCCACAAAAAATAAAGTTCTTGGGTATTTGGAGTTATGCAAAGGAAGTAAAAATGGAAATTTGAATACCAGGTAGAATATGTACAATAGGTTATATCATCGGAGATTGTAACTGGTTAACTGCACTAGCTCTCACTGTTCTTTGTGTAAGCTACTTAAGCTTTTATGGTCAAAATTTCTCCTTCTATAAAACAATAAGGAGCTCCATCTGGTAACATAGTGCCTAAGGCACTTGACTGCTAACCAGAAGGCTGGTAGTTCAAACCCACCAGCCACTCCTCAGAAGGAAGATTGGGCAATCTACTTCCATAGTCATACTGCCTTGGAAACCCAAGGAGGGGTTGCTATGAGTTGAGTCTGACTTGATGGCAAATAACAACAATAACAACATAAAACAATAATGCACTCTACTTTGCCTATTCAACAGACTGTTTTGAGTATCAAATAAAATGCAAATTATCCAAATATATATATATGCATTTGTTCATTTCCTATCACAAACTTTATACACACACACACACATCACCAAACCACTGAGATTTGTTTTCCAGAAGTGGAAATTAAGTTTAATGGTAAATTAAAATCACTTAATGTAATTCCCCTGCATCAACAAACTAACTTAGAAAAATCATATATCATCTGAATAGTTACAGAAAAATAATTTGACATAATTCAATTCCTATTCATGATAAAATGCCTTAGGAAAGAAGGAATGTAAATAAATTTACTTAATCTGATTAAGTATATATACAAAACCCTATTATAGATACTATATTTAATGGTAAAATAGTGAATATTTTTCCCAGAAATCAAATAAGACAAGGATGTCCACAACCTTCACTTATATTCCACATTTTACTAAAATTCATAATTATTTCAATTAGATAATAAGAAGAAACAAAAATTATAAGTACTGGAAGGGACAAAATGAAACTACTTCATAGAGGACATTCACAAGTGACATGGTTTTGTACATAGAAAAAGCAAAAGAATCTGAAATCAAAACTATGGTATTTTGCTATAAAAAAGCAATACACAGAAATTAATTGTATTCCTGAATAAAAATAATAAAATTAGAAACAAAATTTCAAAATTTACTCTAAAATAGCATTTAAAAGATCAGATACCTAGGAATAAATTTAACAAAATATGTGTAAAACCTTTCCATCAAAAATCTTAAAACATTTCTGTGCATCAAAAGACTTCTCCGAAAGAGTAAAGAGAGAACCTGCAGATTGGGGAGAGAAAAAAAAATTGGCTACAACATATATGACAAGGGACATATCTCTAAAAATTATAGGAAACTTCAACACCTCAACATTAAAAAGGCAAATAATCTGATTCAAAAATGGGTGAAGGACATGTACAGACACTTCACCAAAGAAATATTCAGACAGCCAACAAATGCATGAAGACATGCTCAAGATCATTAGCTGTTACAGAGACGTAAATCAAAATAACAATCATATATCATCTCATACCAGCAATAATAGCAAAGTTTAACAAAGCAGAAAATAACAAATGCTGGTGAGGGTGTGGAGAGATTGGAACTGTCATACACTGCTGGTGGGACTAGTACAACCACTGTGGAAAATGATATGTTGCTTCCCTAAAAAGTTGACAATAGAATTCTCATTTGATCCAGCAATTCCACTACTTGGAATATACACTAAAGAGGTGAGATCCGGAACAAGAATAGATACATGCAAACCAATATTCCTCACAGCACTATTCGTTATAGCAAAGAGATGGAAACAACCTAAGTGCCCATCAATAGATGAACAGATAAACTATGGTGCATACACACAATGTAATTCTATGTAATATTAAGAATAATGCAGAATCTGCAAATCACCTCATGACATGGATTAATTTGGAGGACATTATGCTGACTGAAATAAGTCAATCACAGATAGACAAATATTGTATGAGTCCATTATAACAAAAAGTCAAAGACAGGGTTATGGAGAAAAGAAAGTTTTCTTTTTTGGTTACCAAGAATAGGAGGGAAAAATCTTCACTAGTTAAGAGTCATGTGTTGATTTGGTTGAAAGGAAAGACAATAAATGAAAGTGTGTGTGATAGTTGAAGATGTGTCAACTTGGCTGGACTCCAGTTGTGAGTGGTGGTTCCCATGATGGATCACATGACTGAGTTCTGAGCGGTCTGCCCAAGGGGAGTTTCCCTAGGGGTGTTATCCCAAGGACAAACTGGAAGAACGGCATTCCGGACTATATACTTCCTGGAGTGAGCAGTGCGCCGCTCGCCCTGGAGGTTTCGGATTCATCCTTTGTTGGGAACAGCAACCAGTGTGCTGCGTGCCAGCTTGATTCTCTCGGCTCTGTTGTGCTTACAGGAACCAGGCGGCTCCGGGCCCCATCCCCCTCCAGAGATGAACTTTTCAGCTTGAACTTGTCGGCTTCTACACTCTTGTGAGCCATTTACCTAAGATAAATATCTCTCTCTATATATATAAATATATATATACACTTTGCTGGTTTTTGTGTTTCTCTAGAGAACCCAATCCAACAGTGTGTGAACAACGCAATAACAATAGGGAAAAGGAAGATACACAAAAGGGATACATGAAATGTATCTAACAGAGGCAAATGCTATTACATATAAAATACTGCATTATCAGTAACAACAAACACTAGTCTATGGGTGGATATATAGGCAGACAGGCAAGAAGATAATGGAATATACCCCTGACCATAGATAGATTTATCTGGTGATATTCCTATATGCACATTTGTGCTATAAAACATATCCATATACATTATAGAACTAATAGAGGACAAGGTTAGTGTAGCTTCTTAGCCACAACCAGGCACTATGAGGGAGTGAATCACAGGGCCTGTGGGCTTGGGTCCATAGTTTCAAGGGCATCAAGCTCAAGCTCAATGGGCACAATGTAACACATAAATATATTGTTCTATATCTTACTTTGGTGAGTAGTGACTGGGGTCTTAAAAGGTATTGAGCAGTCATCTAACATGCAACTATTGGTCTCTCCTCATACAGAGCAGAGAAGAGTGGAGAAAATCAAAGACATATGGAAATAATCAGTCCAAGGGACTAATGGAACATGGCCTTCATGACCTTGAGACCTGAAGAACTAGATGGTGCCCAACTAACAATGCCAACTGCTTAGAAGGGAATCAAAATTGGAGATCCTGGATAGAGTGGGTGGAAAAACATGAAACAAAATTAAAAAACACAAAAATGACTGGAATTACTGGTTGGACAGAGACTGGTGATGTCCCTGAAACTATGGCCCAGCTTATCCTTTGTGCTTGGAATTGGACTCACTTCTGTGAATTAGTTCTCAGCCAAGTAATAAAAAGACCTAAGAGCAGAACACCTACCCCAGGGAGATGAACTCCTTACAATAATCAATCCTAAGTGATCAGAAAGGCAGTATTTGCACAGGTGGAAAGCTCAACAGACTAGAATGGATAGGTAAGAAGGACAGAGGGAAGGGGCAGTCAGAGGGAGGAAATGGGTAAATTATTTTAGGAAAAACAAATCTTAAAACATTTCTAAAAAAAGTTAAACAAAACCTAAACAAATAGAAATATCATGTTCTAGATTAAAGCTTCTGATATGCTCAAATTCCCCACAAACTGATAAAAGGATTCAGTAAACTCCAATAAAAATCTGAACAGAATTTTGGTGAAAATTGACATGCTTATTATAAAACTTAAATGAAGATGCAAAAGATAGAATAGTTAAGACAATCTAAAAGAAGAACAGTTTTGTAGAATTTAAGTTGCCAGCTATGAAGATCTATAATGAAACATTAATTAGGATTAGTGTGATATTAGAATATGAAGAAAAATAAGAAGAATAGAGTTCAGAAAAATGTCAATATATATGTGAATACTTGGTTTATGAAACAGTGGGATTATAATTTTTATATATTTAATCAATAAATAGTATTGGGTCAATTGAATGTATCTCACACATAATCCAAAAATAAATATCAGAAAGGTTGTTAATTTAAGTAGAAAAATGAAAAATAAAGTGTCTAGTTGACTTTACAGAAAAATGACAGATTTCATAAAAAGATGACAAATACCACAGAAGAGTGAAGTATTAGACAGATATTTATTAAACAAGACACAAAAAGAACTAACTATAAAAGAATTTTTTTTAATAAATAGGAATAGATTAAAATTGAGAACTACTTAATTAATATAATTATTATTAAATTGCTTAACATTAAAACAGACAAGCCACATAAAAGGGAGAAAATATTTGGAATGTGGATAAATAGCAAAGTCATTGTATCCAGAATATGTAAGATTCATAAAAATTAGTAAGGAAAACATAATCAAATAAAAATGTGGGTAAAAATTTTGAATATTTACTCCATGAATGAAGATATCCAAAAAAGTCTGTTTGTCTATGAAAGGTGGTCCATATTATTAGCCATCTCAAAACAAATAAAAACAAAAATAACTCACTGCCATCAAGTCGGATGCAGTTCATAGCCACTCCTCCTTGGATTTCCAAGGTGGTATCACTATGGAAGTAGATCACCCAATTTTCCTTCCAAGGAGTGGCTGATGAGTTTGAACCGCCAGCCTTCTGGGTAGCAGTCAAATGCCTTAAGCACTACACCAACAGAGTTCCCTATTAGTCATCAGAGAAATACAAATTAAAGCAAAGGAGATACCACTATATTGCCTGAAAAAAAATTAAGATAAAAAAATTAGGGGATGCATATGGCAAAACTGGGATTCTCATGTGCTGTTGTGGAAATCATAAATTGATATAGCACTTTGGAAAAATCTTTGGCTAGATCTGGTTGTTGTTGTTGTTAAGTGCCATCTAGTCGTTTCCGACTCATAGCGACCCCATGCACAGCAGAAGGAAACA
>NW_006921797.1:3271778-3284510 GCF_000298275.1 Orycteropus afer afer | reverse complement strand
CCACTTTGGTCTTCTCTTCTTTTCTTGTCTTTTTAGTGATCTCTTGCTTTCTTCATGGATAATGTTCTTGATATCTTCCCATAATTCAAGTTGCTTTCGGTCGTTGGTGTTCAATGCATCAAATCTATTCTTTAGATGATCTCTAAATTCAGGAGGGTGGCTAGATTTACTAAAGCTGAAAGTACATGTACTTATCAGCCTATAGTGTTACAGCTAGATATATGCTGACAAGAAATATGTACATTTCTACACTAGACACATGAACAAAAATGTTCATAATAGCACTAATGATTACTGCCTCGAGTAAGAAGCAAATCAAATGTACATCAATGTTGTTTTGTTGTTGTTAGGTGCAGTTGAGTCGTCTCCAACTCATAGCGACCTTATGTACAACAGAACGAAACATGGCCTGGTCCTGGGCCAGCTTCATGATCCCTACTATACCTGAGCCCATCACTAAAGCCACCATGTCATTCCATCTTTTGAGGGCCTTCCCCTCTTTCATTGACCCTCTGCTTTACCAAGTATGATATCCTTCTCCAGAGAATGTTCCCTTCTGACAATATGACCAAAGTAGGTGGACCAAATCTGGCCATCCTCTCTTCCAAGGAGCATTTCAACCTTACCTTCTTCCAGGACAGATTTGTTAGTTCTTTTCACAATCCACAGTACTTTCAGCATTCTTTGCCCACATCACAACTCAAAAGCATCAACTCTTCTTCGGTCTTCCTTATTCATTGTCCAACTCTCACATGCATATGAGGCAATTGAAAATACTGTGATTTGGGTTAGGCACATCTTAGTCTTCAAGGAGACATCTTCACTCTTCAGAGCTGGAAAGAGGTCTTTTGCAGCAGATGTGCCCAATGTAATATATCTTCTGATGTCTTGACTGCTGCTTCCATTGGTGTTCATTGTGGGACCAAGTAATATGAAGTCTTTGACAACTTCAATATTTTCTCCATCTATTGTGATGCTACTTTTTGGTCCAGTTGTGAGGATTTTTGTTTCCTTTATATTGATGTGTAAACCATACTGTAGATGGTAGTCTTTAATCTTCATTAGTAAGTGCTCTAAGTCATCCTTACTTTCAGCTAGCAAAGTTGTGTTGTCTGCATATAGCAGGTTGTTAATAAGTCTTCCTCCAATCCTGATGCCATGTTATTCTTCATATAGTCCAGTTTCTCAGATTATTTGCTCAACATCACTAACTCAACTCACTGGTGTGGAGTCGGAAGCAACTCATAGCACCCCCTCCTTGGGTTCTGAGGTGGTATCACTATGGAAATAGATTGCCTAACCTTCCTTCTGAAGAGTGACTGGTGGGTTTGAACCACCAGCCTTCTGGTCAGCAGTCAAAGGCCTTAGGCACTACGCTATTGAGATTGAATAAATATGGTGAAAAGATACAACCCTGACACATTCCCTACCAGATTTTAAACCATGCAGTATCCCCTTGTTCTATTCAAACTAACAGACTGCTGGTCTATGTACAAGTTCCTCATGAGTACAATGAAGTGTTCTGGAATTCCTATTCTTCTCAATTTTATCCACAATTTGTTATGATCCACACAATCAAATGCCTTTGCATAATCAACAAAACATAAGTAAACATCTTTCTGGTATTCTTTGCTTTCAGCCAAGATCTATCAAATATCAGCTATGATATCCCTCACTTCACATTCCCTTCTGAATCCAGCTTGCATTTCTGGAAGCTCTCTGTCTATATACTGCTGCAACCATTTTTCAATTATCTTCAGTAAGATTTTACTTGCGTGTGATATTAATGATATTGTTCAATAATGTCCACATTATATGGGATCATCTTTCTTTGGAATGGGTCCAAATATGGATCTCTTCCAGTCATTTGGCCAGATAGCTGTCTTCCAAATCTCTTGGCATAGCTGAGTGAGTGCCTCTAGTGCCTCATCTGTTTTTTGAGACATCTCAATGGGTATTTTGTCAATTCCTGGAGTCCTGTTTTTTGTCAATTCCTTTAGAGCAGTTTTGACTTCTTCTTTCAATACCATTGGTTCTTCATCATATGCCCCCTCCTGAAATGGATGCTCACCTACCAATTCTTTTTGGCATAGTGACTCTGTGTATTCCATCCATCTTCTTCTGATGTTCCCTGAATTATTCAACATAGGGCCCATGGAATCTTTCAGTACTGCAATTTGAGGCTTAGTTTTTTTTCCTCAGTTCTTTCAGCTTGAGAAATACTGACTGTGCTCTTCCCTTTTGGTTTTCTAACTCCAACTCTTTGCACATTTCATTATAATAATTGACTTTGTCTTCTCGAGCTGCTCTTTAAAGTCTTCTGTTCTTGTCTTTTATCCTGTTGATTCTTCCATTTGCTTTATCTACTCTCCATTCAAGGACAAGTTTCAGAGTCTCTTCTGACATCTGTTTTGGTCTTTTCTTTCCTTCCTGTTTTTTTAATGACCTTTACTTTCTTCATGGCTGATGTTTTTGATGTCATCCCACAATTCCTCTGGTTTTTGGTCATTGGTGTTGTTCAATGCATCAAATCTATTCTTTAGATGATCTCTAAATTCTGGAGGGATATAATCAAGGTCACATTTTGGCTCTCAGGGACTTGTTTTAATTGTCTAATTGTCTACAGCTTCAACTTAAATTTATATATTAGCAGTTGATGGTGTGTTCCACAGTCAGCTCCTGGTCTTGTTGTAGTTGAAGATATTGAGCTTCTCCATCACCTCCTGCCACAGATGTATTCCATCTGATTCCTGTGTACTCTGTCTGGAGAAGTCCACATGTATAACTGCTGTTTGTGTTGTTGAAAAAAGTTATCTGCAATGGTCTTTCAAAATTCTATCATGTGATCTCCAGCATTGTTTCTATCACCAAGACCATATTTTCCAACTACCAGTGATTCTTCTTTGTTTCCAACTTTTGCATTCCAGTAACCAGTGATGATTAACACATCTTGATTGAATGTTTGGCTAATTTCAGACTGCGGAAATTGATAAAAGTCTTTTATATCCTCATCTTTGGCTTTGGTAGTTGGTGCATAAATTTTAATATTAGTAATATTAACTGATCTTCCTCTTAGGCCTATGGATGTTATCTTGTCACTGACAACATTGTACTTCTGGATAGATCTTGAAACATTCTTTGTGATGATGAATGCTCCGCCATTCCTCTTCAACTTGTCATTCCTGGCATAGTAGATATTATGGTTATCTGATTCAAAATGGCCAAAACCAGTCCATTTCAGCTCACTAATGTCCAGGATGTCAATCTTTATGCATTCCATTTCATTTTTGACAACTTCCAATTTTCCTAGATTCATACTTCTTACATTCTATGTTCTGATTATTAATGGATGTTTGCAGCTGTTTCTTCTCATCTTGAGTCAAGCCACATCAGCAAAATGATGTCCTAAAAACTTAACTCTATCCACATCATTAAAGTCTCCTCTATTCTGGGGAGGCAGCTCTTTCCTAGTCATAATTTGAGTTCCTGCCAGCCTGAGGGGCTCATCTTCTGGCAGTATATCACATAATATTTCAGGGCCATTCATAAAGCTTTTCAGTAATATATCAGACAGTGTTTCACTGCTATTCATAATGTTTTCACCAGCCAATTTTCTGAGAAAGTAGATGGCCGCTTTCTTCTTCCATGTCTGTCTTAGTCTAGAAGCTCTGCTGAAGCCTGTCCACCATAGATAACCCCGTTGGCACTTGAAATACTGGTGGCATAGCCTCTAGTCTCACAACAACACACAAGCCATCACAGGACAACAAACTGACAGATGAGTTCCTCTTCCTTAGCTGTTCCAACCTGCTCCAGTGACACTTCCTAGCCTTCCCTTCCTGTTCCGTCCCTCCCAGAAGCTGTTAGCAATAGACTAGATAAATATACATGATGTTGTTGTTATGTTGTTATGTGCCATTGAGTCAACCCCAACTCATAGTGACCCCTCCTTGGGTTGCTGAGGCAGTATCACTACAGAAGTAGATTGCCCAACCTTCCTTCCAAGGAGTGGCTGGTGGGTTTGAACCGCCACACTTCTGGTTAGCAGTCAAGTGCCTTATGCACTATGCTACCAGAGCTCCTAATATACATGATAGTGTATTTTTAAAAAATGGAATACATATTACAGGAATGAAAATAAAATAAACTGCTTATACAACTACATAGATTAATTTCATAAATATAATAGTGAACAAAAACAATTAATATACAAAGAGTATACACTGTGAAGATTACACTTATAAACCAAATCAAACCTATTGTCACTGAGTCAATTCCAATTAATGGCAACCTCATGAGTTACAGAGCAAAACTACACCATAGGGTTTTCTTTGCCATAATCTTTACAGAAACAGATCACCAGGACTTTCTTCCATGGTGTGCTGGGTATGTTCAAACAACCAACATTTAGGTTAATATTATTGCACCACTCAAGGACCTTTATTATATTTATAAATGGTTCTAAAACAGGTAAAACAAGTTGATGGTGTTAGAAAGAAGGATAATTGTTACATTTATGGAGGACAGGGGTATATAACCCATCCCACTGCAACTTCAATCATAGTGACCCCCATTGGATTTCCAAGGCTGTAAATCTTTACAGAACCAGACTGCCTCATCTTTCTCCCATGGAGTAGCTGGTGGGCTTGAACCACTGACTTGTTGGTTAGAAACCCAATGTTTTAACCACAAAACCACAAGAGCTCCTTGTTGCAGGGGTAGAGGACACAAATGGACTTCTATGACACTGTTGTTATTATATTTTTTGATCAGGGTGATGGCTATACAGGTGTGTTTACAATGAAAAATTTCATTAAGCTGTATACTTATGATTTGTACATACATACATATATGATGCATTCATAAACATGTTTCTTATGATAGGAGAAACAGGAAATATCTCCATGTGATTTCAGTATTAAGTTAGAACTCAATTCAGTCTGCCTTACTCATATTTGAAACTAGTTCATTGTGAATTGTAGCTCTCATTAACATGTATATAAAAAGTCTGGGTTTATTTTAAGAATTGAAAATTGAAGTCCTGCTTCTCTTTGTAAATGTTGTATTTGAGTCAAGGTGGACAGGCTAGCCAGATTAAATTCGAATTTTAAGCTTGAAATTATTTTAATAGGCATCAGAATATACAGTCTTGATACACCATTGAATTGGTAAATAAATGTGACATACATTTGGTGTCCATTAAATTGGTTCTCTTATTGTGTATGTTAGGAACAATTTCAACTGCATGTAAATTCTGAATCAGAGAGGATTGCCTTTTTAACTGCAAGTTAAAGAAATCCAACTGTGGTGATTTAAATAAATAGTCCTCATTTTCCTCACATAACAAGAAATCCAAACAAAGCTTGTCAGGCCAAAGCTGCAACAAAGCTTCCTTGGAAGTTGCTAATGTCCTATGTTTCTTCTAGCTTCACCACACCACTCTTATATTTGTTGTTTTTTGGTGCCAGTGAATCAATTCTGACTTATAGTGACCCTATGTACAACAGAACAAAACACTGCCGGGTCCTGCACTATCCTCACAATCCTTGCCATGCTTGAGCCCATCATTGAAGCCACTGTGTCAATCCATCTCATTGAGGATCTTCCCCTTTTTCTCTGATCCTCTACTTTACCAAGCATATCCTTTTCCAGGGAGTGGTTTCTTCTGATGACATGACAGAAATAAGGGAGACAAAGTCTGGTTTTTCTCACTCACTCAGAAGGAGCATTCTGGTTGCACTTCTTTCAGGACAGATTTGTTTGCTCTTCTGGGCGTCCATGGTATTTTCTGTCTTCTTCTCCAACACCACAAATCAAGGGCATCAACTCTTCTTTGATCTTTCTTATTCATTGTTCAGCTTTCACATGCAGATGAGAGGATTTAAAATACCATGGCTCCAGTTAGGTGCACCTTAATCTTCAAGTGTCATCTTTGCTTTTCAACACTTTAAAGAGGTCTTTTGCAGCAGATTTATCCAGTGTAACATGACATCTGATTTCTTGACCACAGCTTTCATGAGTGTTGACTGTGAATACACATAAAATGAAATCTTTGACAACTTCAATCTTTTCTCTATTTATCATGATGTTGCATACTAGTCCAGTTGTGAGGATTTTTGTTTTCTTTATGTTGAGGTATAATCCAAAGACTGTAGTGTTTGATCTTCATAGTAAGGGCTTCAAGTCCTCTTCACTTTCAACAAGCAAGATAGTGTCATCTGCATATCACAGATTGTTAATGAGTCATCCTCCAATCCTGATGCTGCATTCTTCTTTACATAGTTTTGCTTCTTGGATTATTTGCTCAGCGTATAAATTGAATAAGTATGGTGAAAGTATACAACTCTGACACACACCCTTCCTGGTTTTAAACCATTCAGTATGCCCTTGTTCTGTTCCAACAATGGCCTGTATGTACAGGTTCCTTATGAATAAAATTAAGTGTTCTGGAATTCCCATTCTTCTCAATGTTATCCACAATTTGTTATGATCCACACAGTCGAATGCCTTTGCATAGTCAATAAAACAGGTTAACAACTTTATGGTATTCTTTGCTTCCAGAAAATATCCATCTGATATCAGCAATGATATCCCTCATAGCACAAGCTCTTCTGAATCCAGCTTGCATTTTTGGAAGTTCCCTGTCAATATACCTCTACAACCATTTTGAATTGTCTGCAGCAAAATTTTACTTGCATGTGATATTAATGATATTGTTCAATAATTTCTGCATTCTGTTGGATAATCTTTCTTGGAATGGGCACAAATATGGATCTCTTTCAGTCAGTTGGCCAGGTAGCTGTCTTCCAAATTTCTTGGCATAGACAAGTAAGCCTCCATACCTGTATTTATTTGTTGAAACATTTCAATGGTTATTTGGTCAATTCCTGGAATTCCTTTTCTTTTCCACCAATTCCTTCAGTGCAACTTGGATTACTTCCTTTAATACCATTGGTTCAAGAATCTTTTGCTACCTCCTGAAATGATTGAACATTGTGGTGGTTATATCTGTGTGTCAACTTAGCTGGGCCTTGTTGAGTGTCTGGGCAGCTGGATATAGTTATTCTTCATGGTGAGATTGGTAATTAACTCCATGGTAAAATCTACTGGAGCAGCTGAGTAGCTGCTTTGGGTATGTGGTCAGCTTTCTGTATATAAGAAGCAGCTTTGGGAATGGTCTCCAGCTTATGGCACACTTGAATCCTGCATGTAGGCATGTTGTTGTTCAGCAGCCTACCATGATCTGCCAACCTTGTGACTTACAATAAACTTGAATTAATGGCCTGCCGTGTGTTTGGTAACATCAGGACTGTGTCATTTTATTTGTTGACCTCGGGCTTGTTAGTCTCAGTAGGCAGTAGCTGCCTGAGTGAAGAGATGCCTCTAGCTTCAGTGGGCCGGGAGCAAGAGGCAGAGCTAAAGCCCAAGGTCGAGGGGCTTTCACAAAGCCCCTAGAACCTAGAACTTTGAATTCAGACTTAAAGCCTCCAAAGTATGAGAGAATAAACTCCTGTTTGTTAAAGCCATCCCATTTGTGGTATATTCTTGTCAGAGTGGTGCTAGGTAACCATAACAAACGTTGACCAATTCTTTTTGCTACAGTGACAGTGTGTTCCTTTCATCTTCTTTTGATGCATCCTGCATCATTCAATATTTTGCCCATGGAATCCTTCAATGTTGCAATTTAAGGCTTTAATTTTTAATTCTGTTCTTCCAGCTTGAGAATGTTGAACATGTCCTTCCCTTTTGGTTTTCTAACTCCAGGTGTTTGCACATTTCTTTAAAATACTTTATTTAGTTTTCTTGAGCTGCCCTTTGAAATCTTTTCTGTTAGCTCTTTTACTTCAACATTTCTTCCTTTCACTTTAGCTGCTCTCCATTCAAGAGCAAGTTTCAGAGTCTCTTCTGACATCTAGTTTGGTCTTTTCTTCCTTTCCTGTCTTTTTAATGACCTTTTGCTTTCTTCATGTATGATGTTCCTTATGTCATCCCACAATTCATCTGGTATTTGGTGAGTGATGCTCACTGTGTCAAATCCCTTCTTCAGATGGTCTCTAAATTCAATTGAGATATACTCAAGGTCATATTTTGACTCTCAGGGACTTGTTTTAATTTTCTTCAGCTTCAATTTGAATTCTCATATGAGCAATTGGTGGTCTGTTCCACAGTCAGTTCCTGGCCTAATTTTAACTGATGATGTTGAGCTTATCCATATTTTCTTTCCACAAATGCACTCAATATGATTTCAGTGTATTACATCTGGTGAGGTCCACATGTATAGTCATCATATGTTGTTGAGAAAAGGTATTTGCAATGAATAAATTGTTGGTCTTGCAAAATTCTATCATGCTATCTCTGGCATCATTTCTATCACTTGCTATGCTATATTTTCCAGCTACCAATGCTTCTTCTTTGTTTCTAACTTTCTTATTCCAATCTCCAGCAATAATCAATACATCTTGATTGTATGTTTGGTCAATTTCAGACTGCATAAGTTGGTAAAAATCTTCAATTTCATCATCTTTAGCTTTGGTAGTTAGTGAGTAAATTTGAATAATAGTCCTTTTAACTGGTCTTTCTTGTAGGTGTATGGATATTATCCTAACACTGATAACAGGATATATTTTTAAATGATCCTTTTGACAATGTATATGATACCATTCCTCTTCAATTTGTCATTCCTGGTATCATAAAACATATGATTATCTGATTCAAAATGACCAATATCAGTCTATTTTAGCTCACTAATGCCTAAGATATTGATCTTTATGTGTTTCATTTCATTTTTGTCAACTTCCGATTTTCCTAGTTTCATGCTTCATATATTCCATTTTCCAATTATCAATGGATATTACCAGCTGTTTCTTCCCTTTTTGAGTAGTGGCCCATCAGCACATCTAGTTACTCAAAGTTTTATTCCATCCACATCCTTGAGGTTGACGGCTCTTCCCCAGTCATATTTTGAGGGCTTTTCAACCTGAGGGGCTCATTTTCCAGTATTGTACCAGACAATGTTTCATAGCGCCTCATATAGTTTTCTAATAATATATCAGACTGTATTTCACTGCTATCCATAAGGTTTTCAGTGGTCTTTTTTTTTTTTTTTTTTCAGAAATGGATGGCCTCATCCTTCTTCCCAGTCTGTCTTAGACTGGAAGCTCCACTAAAATCTGCCCCCCATGGGTGACCCTGCTGGTATTTGAAACATTAGTAGCATAGCCTCCAGAGTCACAGCAACATGCGAGCCACCAAAGTATGACAAACTCACAAATGAGTGGTGACTCCCCAGCACGATTTTATTCTCAAGCTTGAAACTACAGTATCCAGTTTCATACTCAAGTCCTAGGCAGGGAGACTAAGGAAAGAAGAAGAATGGGCCACTCATTCTTGAATCAAGAAAGCAAAAATTTCACAGAAATTCACCATTTCTGCTGGTGTCTCATGCCTCAGCCTCCACGGTTGTGAAGGAAGATGTTATTTTGGAGGCTGAATATCCCTCCAAACAAAATGAGAGTTCTCTCAATGAAGAAAAGAGATTGAAAGAATATACTTTAGACAATAATCAGAGTCTCTTATACTCATATTTTTCTTACTTTCCCAAACCAGGAGGAAATGCTGACAGCAGCTCTGAATATCTGACAACAAGGTGCAAATCTACTTTTTATTAGGTTCAAAAAGTAATTTGAATATGGAATAATTTTTGTTATGCTTTCTACTGAAGACCTGACTCAGACTTTTTCAGATGTAATTTTTTTGAGAGTGCTATATTTTAAATGCTAATGATAGCATTATAGCAATTCGTTTTCCAAGTGACATTTCAAAGGGGACATTTTTCTAAGTAAACATTGATGGATCATTTACATACACAGCAATGAAATTATTGCACAGTTCCACTTAAACGAGTTTTTTCAAACCTATCAGAAATTGCCATTTTAAATTAAGGTTTAAGTGCAATAAAATCTCAGGACATTCTGAATTACATATTTTTGTGAAAATATGATGAGTTGGTAAAACAAACTAATAATTCAATAGTATGTTAAATTTTTCTATCTCTGTTAAAATAGTTTTAGTTAGTAACTTAAAGCTATTTCAGCAGAGCTAAAATTTTTTTTCTTTTTTTTTTTTTAGTAAGCTAAAAGACCACTCTATAGTTTTGTCACACTGGTGGCTTGTATGTTGCTGTGATGCTGTATGCCACCGGTATTTCAAATACTAGCAGGATCACCTGTGGCAGACAAGTTTCTGCAGAGCTTCTACACTAAGACAGACTAGAAAGGAGAACCTAGTGATCTCCTTCTGAAAAAATTGTCCAGATAGAATCTTATGAACAGCAGCATTGTCTGACAGAGTGCTGCAAGATGGGCACCTCAGGTTGGAAGACACTTGAAATATGACTGGGGAAAAGCTGGCTCCTCAAAATAGAGTTGACCTTAATCATATGGAAGAAGTAAAACTTTCAGAACCTTTATTTGTTGATGTGGCATGATTTAAAATGAGAAGAAATAGCTGTAAAGATCCATTAACAACAGATTGTGGAATGTATGAAGTAAGAATCTATGAAAACTGGAAGTTGTCAAAAATAAAATGAAACATAAAGATCAATATCCTAGGCCTTAGTGAGCTGAAATGAACTATATTGGCCATTTTGAATTGGACAAACATGTGGTCTACTATGCTTTGAATGGTAAATTCAAGAGAATGGTGCTGCTTTCACCCTCAAAAAGAACATTTCAAGATCTGTCTTGAAGTACAAGGTAGTAGTAACAAGATAATATCCATATGCCTACAATGAGGACTAGGTTATATTACTATTATTCAAATTTATCCACCAACCAGTAATGCTGTGGCATTCCAAAGAAAGATGATGCAACAGAATGTAAAAATATGGAACAATATCATTAATATCACATGAAAGTCACATTTTGCTGAAGATACTTCAAAGACACTTGGAGTGATACATTGACAGAGAACTGTCAGACATTCAAGCCAGATCAGAAGAGAATGTGGAATGAGGGATATCATTACTGACATCAGATGGATCTTGGATGAAAGCAGAGAATATCAGAAAGATGATTACTTGTGTTCTATTGACTATACAAAGGAGCTCTGGTAGCATAGTGGCTAAAGCACTTGACTGCTAACCAGAAGGCTGGCGGTTCAAACCCACCAGCCACTCCTCGGAAGGAAGGTTGGGCAATCCTACTTCCGTAGTGATACTGCCTCGGAAACCCAAGGAGGGGTCGCTATGAGTCGGGGCCGACTCGACGGCACATAACAACAACAACAACATTGACTATACAAAGGCATTGAACTGTGTGGATAAAAAAAAAAAAATCATGACTAATGTTGCAAAGTATGGAAATTCCAGAGCACTTAATTGTGCTCATGTGGATCCTATACATAGACCAACAGGCAGTTATTCCAATAGAACAAGGGGATACTATATGGTTTAAAATCAGGAAACATGTGAGCCCAGATTATATCCTTTCACCATATTTATCCAATCTTTATGCTGAGCAAATAATTTGAGAAGCTGGAGTATATGAAGAAGAATGCACTATCAAGATTGGAGGAAGACCATTTAACAAGCTGTGATATGTAAATGATACAACCTTACTTGCTGAAAGTAATGAGGACTTGAAGCACTTTTTGATAAAGATTAAAGACTATACAGCCTTCAGTATGGCTCACACCTCATCATAAACAAAACAAAAATCCTCACAACTGGACAGTAAGCAAAATAATGATAAATGGAGAAAAGATTGAAGTTGTCAGGGATTTCATCTGACTTGGATCCACAATCAATACCAATGGAAACCAAAGATGTATTGCATTGGGCAAATCTGTTGCAAAAGATTTCTTTAAAACATTAAAAAGCGAAGATGTCACTTGGGAGACTAAGATGCCCCTGACCAAAGCCATGGTATTTCTAATCACAGCACATGCATGTGAAAACTAGACCATGAATAAAGAAGAATAAAGGAAAATTAATACCTTTGAATTATGATTTTGGTGAAGAATATTGAATATACCATAGACTGCCAGAAGAATGAGCAATCCATCTTGGAAGAAGTACAGCCAGAATGCTCCTTAGAAACAAATGTGGTGAAACTTCATCTCGCATATATTATACACGTAATCAGGAAGTACTGGTTCCTGGAGAAGGACATCATGCTTGGTATAGCAGAAGATCAGCAAAAAAGAGGAAGACCCTCAATGACATGTACTAACACAGTGGCTACAACAGTGGACTGAAGCAGAGCAATAATTGTGATTCTCGTGTAGTACCAGGTGGTATTTCATTCTATTGCTTAGGCTTGCTATGAGTTGGACCTAACTTGATGACACCTAACAACAACAAAAACAACAACAAAAATACTGCCATTAAGATGATTCTTACTCAGAGCAACCCCACCTTGGGTTTCTTAGGTGGTATCTCTCTGGAAATAGATTGCCCAATCTTCCTTCCAAGGAGTGGCTGGTGGGTTTGAACCACCAGCCCTCTGGTTAGCAGTCAAATGCCTTAAGCACAACACCACCAGAGCCCCTAACAACAATAATAGTAACCAAGTTCAACTTGAAGTTAAAGACAATTAAAACAAATCCAAGAGAGCCAAAATATGATCTTGAATATATCCCTTCTGAATTTAGAGATCATCTAAAGAATAGATTTGATGCATTGAACACCAACGGCAGAAAACCAGAAGAACTGTGGGAGGATATCAAGAACAT
>NW_006921797.1:3259781-3270661 GCF_000298275.1 Orycteropus afer afer | reverse complement strand
TGGACTATATGAAGAAAAACGTGGCATCAGGATTGGAGGAGGAATCATTAACAACCTGAGATACGCAGACGATACAACTTCACTTGCTGAAAGTGAGGATGACTTGAGGCACTTACCGATGAAGGTTGAAGAATACAGTCTGCAGTATGGATTGTTGTTGTTGTTATTGTTATGTGCCATCAAATTGGACCCGACTCATAGCGACCCCTCCTTGAGTTTCCAAGACAGTATCACTACAGAAGTAGATTGCCCCATCTTCCTTCCAAGGAGTGGCTGGTGGTTTGAACTGCCAGCCTTCTGGTTAGCAGTCAAGTGCCTTAGGCACTATGCTATCAGAGGAGTATGGATTACGTCTCGATATAAAGAAAACAAAAATCCTCACAACCGGACCAATGAGCAGCATCACAATAAATGGAGAGAAGATTGAAGTTATCAAATAATTCATGTTGCTTGGTTCTACAATTGATGCCAATGGAAGCAGCAGTCAAGACATTACCACTGGGAAGGTCAACTGCGAAGGAACTGTTTCAAGTGCTGAAGAGAAAAGATGTCTCCCTGAGGACTAAGGTGTGCCTGACACAAGCCATGATATTTCCAGTCACCTCGTATGCGTGTGAGAGCTGGACAATGAATAAGGAAGACCAAAGAAGAGTTGATGCTTTTGAGTTGTGATGCTGGCGAAGAATGCTGGAAGTATCATGGACTGCTAAAAGAACTAACAGATATGTCCTGTAGGAAGTGCACCCAAAATGCTCCTTGGAAGCGAGAATGGCCAGACTTCATCTCACCTATTTTGGTTATGTTGTCAGAAGAGACCATTCCCTGGAGAAGGATGTCATGCTTGGTAGGGTGGAGGGTCGATGAAAGAGGGGGAGGTCTTCAACGAGATGGATTGACACGGTGGCTGTGATGATGGACTCAAATACAGCAGGGATCATGGAGCTGGCGCAGGATTGGGCAGTCTCTTGTTCTGCTGTGCATGGGATCTCTGAGTCAGAAACGACTCGATGGCACCAAACAACAACAACAACAAAATGTTATTTGTGTGCTATGTTTTCAGAGGGTGAGCTAGATTCATCATTTGTATGTGTATCATTTTATATGGTAGGAACCCTATAAAATTTTGATGATTTAAGATGATGATGGAAGAAATCATTCATAAAACTTTGGTTTCATAAAAGGTTGAAGGAAACCAAAGGAGATTCATGAGCCCTAATCATCCTTTCAGAACTATGACATAGAAATATCCATGTTTTGGAAAAGGTGCAATTACTAAATTGTGCAAATGCATTTCCAAATAAAATAATGTAAGTACATTAATTATATTATTTATTTACAAATAAAATAATAAATTCAACTTTGTACAGGCAGTAATTTTTTAAAAGTTGCTTATGTAATACTAAGAAAAAATATGAGTATCAGTGAAGAGTATTTTATGGTACTGTGACAAATATGTCTATTACGTGTGTTTGAAAACATCCCAAGAGTTGAAGATCCCTCATCCTTTTCCATTTCTTGAATTCTATTCTTGTTTCTCAAAGGCTGAAATCTTGCCCTGAAACTCACCTAGTTTGAAAAGAGTTCTAGCAACTATTCTCACCTTATTCCTCCTCTCAAGAATCTGGATCCACTTGCTGAGGTTCTGGCTTAAAATCTGGCACACCTCCCAATGACCTTTATGTTGTCACCCATCCAAGTAGTAGTAACAAGATATATATAGATTAATGAATGTTGCTTGGCAAAAAGTTTGTAATTGGCTGAGCTTGCGGGACCCTAGTCCACCATATACCAGATTCAAAACAATGAGGTTATTGCCAGATTCAATCTACAGGTAAGATGGCTACTGTAATACACCTTCTCTCATACACTCTCTACTTTTCTTTCACACTATTATCAATAGTTGGATTCTCTCACACTTACATTCCTTTGTTATGGGCGTGGTATTCCCCATTCCCCTTTGGACCAAGAACAGCATCATGAGTGTGAGACCTGGGTGACCACACAGGGCCCTACTCTCATATAGGCCCCACTCTTGTTTTAATGTTCTATCTTCAGCATATTAAGATTCTTATAATTTTATCTTTGAATTTGTGTTTTGTAAGGGAAGACTGATGGGACAATAAGGAGCAAAGATACACCAGGCAGCAGTGTGCACACATGCAGGCTCAGCCTAGGAGTGCACGAGGCCACACCAGCACTGAGCAATTAACATGGCTGCCCAGCACTCATTCCCATGCCCCAGGATATCCTGGTTATCAAGGGGCTCAGACTGACAGCAGTGATAGCAGCCACAGCAGCAGAAACAACAGTGGTAGCAACAGAGTTGGCACCAGCATTCCCAGCAATGAGAGACAGGAAGGTTCTTCACGGGGAAGCACTGGGACTCATATCAGAATACTGACTTGCCTATCTGCTCCCGTATCCTCTCCCGGTAGCATCTGTACAGATATTAGCTCACCAGCCTGGGTGCTGGGACAGGAATTGCTGATGCTTAGGCAATAAATTTGGTCAATAAATTATTACAAAATAAGAGGAAATACATGGGCACTGCAATACAGCATATGAGGGTGTGTTAGACCAGGTTCTCTAGAGAAACAAAACCAGTAGAGCTTGTATAGAGAGAGAAAGAGAAATGTACCTTAGGAAAATAGGTCACACACTTATAGAACCTAGCAAGTCCAAAGTCTTGGATCAAATGTCAAGCTGGAGGCTTTTCCTGACTCACGCAGCTTCAGTGGCTAAGGAGTTCAAGGTTGGCAGGCAGTATATATTGGCTGTTGACTCCAACAAATGATGAATACAAGATCTCCAGGCCTAATGGTGCATTGTTCGCTCATGGACAGTTGTAGGCAGCACAACAGAATCCCGATCTACAGAAGAGTGTCTCTTTTCCCAGGATGTCCATAAATATACTGGAAGCAGACCATACCCTTAGGGAAACTCCCTTTCAATGTGTTGGCTGCTCAAAACATACATCTGATCCCATCATTGGAACAACCCATATCACAATTACTTAAACCATACAGAGTTGTGGTCCTGCGAAGGTGACACACAGCTCCAAGTATCACAGAGAGACCTACTAAAATTCTTCAGAGTTTAGAATCTCTGGTTTGAAAACAGCTGCATATTACAGAGCAGATATCCACAGGGTAAGAAGTAGAAATTAAATTTAAAGATTGTTGCATTCAATGGAAAATGATACTATTTGTATATGAAACTTCAAATGAACCATTTATTAGCAAGGAAAACTATTTTATAATTTTTTCTTTGCAATTTTGGAGATACACAATAGATTGCATAAATAAGCATTTTGAATTATATATAAATTAGAAAGGCACTTCGGTTGTTTTTCTACAAGTTACAGGAAATGTCAGAGGAAACTTAAAAATTCCATTATATAACTTTATATTTAATATTAAACTCACAGTTACATAATACTGATTTGTATGAAGAGTTAAATTCTAGAAAAACCATTGTGTGAGAATCATTCATTCTATAGGTACATTTTAAATACATTGTCGTTGTTATGTGCCATCAAGTTGATTCTGACTTACAGCAGCCCTATATGACAGAGTAGAACTGCTCATTAGGGTTTCCTAGGCTAAAATCTTTATAGAAGCAGATTTCCAGGTCTTCTCCCCCACTGAGCCAGTAGCGGATTGGACTCTCACACCTTTCAGTTAGCAACAAAGTGCTTAAGCATTGCATCATCATTTATTGTGATGCTGCTCAACCAGGGCTCCTTACTGATAAATATATATATTACAAAATAATTCACCAGAAACATATCCTAGTATTGTCACAACTTACCAAATATTCTCAACAAGTCCAATAACAGTTGAGTGAGGAGGTTCTTCTCAAAATGAATATTTATTTATGATCTTGCATTTGCCAAGGGGAACTGACGCTGCTTTCAATTATATTGATTGGAAATGAAACTGCTAAAGGTGTAAATTTTGATGACTGACTAAATGAATTTACAGGAAAGTAAGATAGAAAAATCTTGTAATCAATCATATATCACATAAATACAATATTATGATTTATTGTGTTATACAAAATTATTACTCTAATTTTTTAAGTTTATGTGCTACTCATGTTATATAAGTAATATATTACTCATATTATATAATAACCTACTTTTAAAGGAAAAAGATTTATATTTTGAAAAGAAAACGTTATTTCCTCCTTTTTGAACAATGGGCCCCCATTTTCATTTTGTACTGAGTCCCACAAAGTATAAAGTCAGGCTTGCTGTATACATTATCTTTTTAATCTTACACCTTCTGCTTTCTTCCCACCCTCCCACCCTCAGAGCCCTCACAGCCAGCCTTGTAACTATATTATCCCCCTCTCCCTCCTAATGCTGCACATTCATGATTCACTCCTGCCTTCTTGCCTGCCAGCCATTGGAGCCACTGCCTATTAGTCAAGTTGTAACTGCATATTTGCAATCATTTTAAACAATTACTCTTTGCTAAATCCTTTACATATTATATCTAATTAATCATCACAATCACTCCATAGGATAGGTCTTTCAGCTTAATTTTTTAGGTGGGAAGCAGAAGCTTATAGTGATTAAATGTTCTCTAATGCCACATGGGTAATTGGAATTTGAAACCTACTAGAAAAATGGGTAGAACATTAAATTCCAATTTCTTTACTTCTTGTATTAGTCTTGACGGTAGTGACTCATGAATGGTGATATTTTGCTTCTTCCAGGGTCCTCTTTCACTGCTTTTCCTAAATTTTTCTCTCACGGTTTCATTAGCCTGACAGTGTCTCCCGTGCTTTTAGATCCTGCCAAATCCATCTGAAATAACTTTCCCAACCTTATTTATTGAGCAAATCCTTTTTGTTTTCCAAAACTCAGCTCAATGGAGAAAGTCAGCTATTACATACCCAAATTTAAACTTAAGTAGGTCAAGTTTCAGCTCTTCTATTTCCTACTGTACCTGCTCTGGAGAAGGAATACAAAATCTGGAAAAGGACCCAGGAAAAGAGTGGAAGCTGTGAAATCATTAGGAATTAGGAAGTCTTCACTGACCCCTTCTTCCTCACCAGGTAGAGCTAGCCACTTACTTCACCACTCTAAACCAAAAACCCAAACTCACTGCCATCGAGTCAAATCTTACTCATAGTGACCCCTCCTTGGGTTTCTGAGGTGGTATCACTATGGAAGTAGACTGCCCAACTTTCCTTCCAAGGAGTGGCTGTTGTTGTTGTTATTTGCCGTCGAGTTGGCCCCAATTCATAGCGACCCCTCCTTGGGTTTCCGAGGCAGTATCACTATGGAAGTAGGATTGCCCAACCTTCCTTCTGAGGAGTGGCTGGTGGGTTTGAACCGTCAGCCTTCTGGTTAGCAGTCAAGTGCCTTAGCCACTATGCTACCAGAGCTAGTGGGTTTGAACTGTCAGCCTTCTGGTTAGTAGTCAAATGCTTAAGACACTACGTTACCAGTGTTCCTTACTGCCCTAATAGGCATCATATGTCTTCTTTCCCAGCCTGTGTAAGTAGTGTACTTAAACAGTAATATGTCGGTCTCTAGTATGGATAACATTTGAACTTTAATTTATCTTCATATTCCCAGCACTTAGCCTAGTTCAATTAATGAATAAGATGAACAAAAAATGATGAACACATGCAAGAAAAATAAATGAACTGGTAATGATGGGGGAAATGTATGCCCTTTTGTATGGTACTGGGAAGGTATTACTATATCTATTACTTCATTTACTACAAGGATCCCTGATGGTGCAATGGTTAAGCACTCAGCTGCTAATTAGGTTGTAGGCTGGAATCCACCCAGTGACTGTGGGAAAAAGACCTGGCAATTCAGTTCTGTAAAGGAATTACAACCAAGAAAACTCTATGAGGCTGTTTTATTCTAACATGGGGTCACTATAAGTTAGAGTTTAAGCTATGGCACCCAACAACAATAACAGTTATCATATCAATTTAGTAGATTTTTTTCCAGTTCTTGTCTGAGTGCTTTTTATGTAACATTCCATTTGTATCTTGCAATAGTGCTGTATTCTTGCTATTGTTATTTCCTTTAACATAGGAAGAACTGAGATTTAGAGAGGTTAAGTAAATTGTCCAATGTCACACAGTCTATAAAGGACAGAGTCATATTTTACTCAATTTCTTCAAAATCCAGTTTGTGTTCTCAACAAATATGATTGTTTTGTATACTCTTCATTTATTAAAACCCTCCTCCCAAGTAAAATAGCCCTTTTATATGAGTTGCAACTTAATACAGCCCTTCTGTCTTGAAAAATTGACATAAATTCAATGTCCCTTCCTGTGTCATACTTGAAATTGTCACTCCACCTGAACCTAACAGCTTTCCTTTTTTTTTTTTTTTTTTGCACATTATTTTTCTTTTCTCTGACCTAGCACATATACTGTTAGGGAACCGTAGTACATAGGAAAGGGGTTGGAGGTAGACCCTCTACTCAGTAGGTGCATTCAAGTTCTTCCTAGCAGGTATCTTACTGGCAAAGAGAAGTCTGGTCAAGTCTACTCAGATCTGTGCATTCTCAGTGCTTTCACAGCTTCCACTCTCTTCCTGTGTCTTACATTTTGCATTCCTCTCTCTACAGCAGGTGTAGCAGGAAAAAAAAGCTGAAAGTTGGTCTGCTTGTGTTTAATTTGGATATGTAATAGCTGAGCTTCTCAATACAGAAAATCTGAGGCTTATATTTGGTTGAGTAAAAGAGTTAAAACAGGTAAGTAAAAATAGTGCATGAATCCATGTTCTCTCTACCATGAGAATTAGAATTTGTAATTAAAAGATTCTTTGGTGAGTTTTCATGAAATCTTTGTCTATGACTTTTGATTTGAATTTGGTACTTGATAATAAATCTTTTTTAATGGTGAATTAGTTAAGTACTGTATTTAAGGAAGCTTCTCAAAGGATGAATCATCTATGATTCTCTTCATGTTTATGAGATACTAATAGGGGGTAGATTTGCAATTAGGGCTGTATTTTATATGAATTTAAATACAAAACTACTATTTATGTTCAATGAGAGGAACTCCTCCTTTCGAATGGTAATTCTCTTTTTTTTCACAAAGCAGCTGAGCCTCTGTAGTGCCCTCCATCATTTGTCAGATTTAACAACCCAGAGTAAATAGCTCTCTGAAAAGTAACTACAGGTCCATCTTGTTGATCCAAATTTGTCAAACGCTGCAATGAAGAAAGTGCTAAGCCTTTAGGAAGTGTGTGAGGAGATTTGTAATTTATCTGCAACTCTAAACCATGCCTCAGAAGTATAGATTTTCTTTATTTCTTCCAATTATGAATAGTCTAGCTTGCATTGATACATCCCCTATTACCACTGTAGTATGATCTGCTACATTATGTAACACAATTGAACTTTTCAAAGTCTTCTACTCTTCTCTTACCTTTCAAATGAAGATACATGGATAGAAATATTTTTAAATTGTTCATGCTTCTTTTTAGAGGAGTCAAAGGCATAGAAAGGATAAAATGTATTAAACTAAAGTATAAATTCAATCTGTAAACCCACTGCCATTGAGTCGATTCTGACTATAGTGATGCAGTAGGGCAGAGTAGAGCTGTCCTACGGGGTTTGCTAGGCTGTAAATCTTTATGGAAGTACACTGTCACATCATTCTCCTGTGGAGTAGTTGGTAGGTTCGAACTACTGCTTTTTCAGTTAGCAGCTTAGTGCTTAACTGCTGCACCACCAGGGCTCCCTACCCAATCTATGCAAAAGGTGAAACTCAATTCACTTTATACCAAATAATGAAAGAAAGAATGATGGATGATGCAGTGATCATAGACAATGTCTACATCATACTGGGTAATACTTAGATTACAATTTTAAAATTCAATCAAGATTTAGATGTCTTCATAAATTTATTGTCTTTAAGAAATAACTCATAGTAAGCTGATTTGACTCATATTTATTTTCTATTTTCAGTTTTGATCATTTGTTGACTTAAATTGAGGTGTTCTTTCATTTAGTAGAGTCATTGCTTCCTGTTAATAAAGAGAAAAATTACTTTCCTAAGTATATGTGAATTGTATCTGTCATTCAAAGTTTCCTAGTAGGTGGCCAGGTGTCATCTGCTGCATACCTTTATATATTTCTCCAGCAAATCAAAGGAAATCATTAGATTTGATAGCTTATTTTCCACACACACACACACACACATACACACACAAACCCTATAAACAGACTACAAAATCTATAAGCTTCTATAGAAGTCTGTGTGTTACAGTACTTACAATCATCTGTTAACCAAAAAGCTGGTAGTTCAAACCCACAGAGTCTACAGTGACTCTGTAGAAGAAAGGCCCAATGTTCTGCTTCCATAAAGTTTAAAGCCAAGTAAACCTTATGGAGTAGCTCTACTCTGTAATACATGGGATCGTCATCAGTCAGGGGTGGATTTGACAGCAAACAACAACAGCAACAAAGCGTCCAGAAACATTAAGCCAAGCTTACTTTCACTATATAAACATGCTACTGATACTCCAAGAAAACAACCTAAACTTCTTGCCATCAAGTTGGTTCCATTGGATTTCCAAGGCTGTAAATCTTTTTGCAGCAGATTGCCTCATCTTTCCTCTGTGGAGCAGGTGGTGGGTTCAAATCCCTGACGTTTTGGTTAATAGTTAAATGCCTTTAACCACTACCCCATCAGAGCTCCTTGCTACTATTATTCAAAAAATAAACTCTAAACTCACTGCCACTGAGTTGATTCCAACTCATAGTGACCACCATTGGGTTTCTGAGGCTATAAATCTTTGAGAAAATAGATTGCTCCATCTTCTTTTCCTTGGACTGGGTGGTGGGTTTGAACTGCTGATCTACTGGTTAGCAGCCAAATGCCTTCTCCACTATACCACCAGAGCTCCTTGCTATTGGTAAACCAAAGCAAACAAAAGCACTGCTATCGAGTCGGATCTGATCCATAGCGACCACTCCTTGGGTTTCTGAGGCGGTATCTCTATGGAAGTAGATTGCCTAACCTTGCTTCCGATGAGTGGTTGGTGAGTTTGAACTGCCAGACTCTGCTTAGCAGTCAAATGCCTTAAGCACTAAAAGTTGCAAGTAGAATAATTCTGAGCAGAGACATCAACATTTATAGTAAACTGGATATACATTAAGAACTCTGGTGGTGCAGTGCCTAGGACATTTGACTGCTAATCAGAAGATTGGTGGTTCAAACCCATGAGATACTCCACAGAAGATGGGGCAATCTACTTCTGGAAAGATTTATTGCTTTGGAAACACAATGGAGGTTGTAATGAGTCAGAATCAACTAGATAGCAGTGAGGGTTTTTTTTTGCTGTCGTTTGTTTGTTTTTTGGACACACACTGCTTTTCAAAATGTGGAAAACTGCACCTGAAGTAACATGTGGTAAAATTACTAATTTGGGATCTGCTTCAAATGTACAGTATGGGTACAGTTAGGGTCTGCATTACCACATAATCCTTCTCAATAGAGCCCATAATACTGCAAGAACTTAGCAACTATTTCCTTCACTGAATCTTTAAAAAAAATAAAATAAAATAAAAAAATAATGGAGCCAGTAATGTTCATATACAAATGACACTAATAATCTAGTAGAAAAGAGAAGAGAGGACTGTGATACAAGGCAAAATGACAGAAGAGAAGAAAAATAACCGTTCTGCAAATATTTAGGTGAGAGACTAGTCACCTGCTGTGAGTGATAGTGATGGGGCTGAAAACAGGATATGAAGACAATAGAATTTTGAAACAACTGATGCAATAAATGTGGAAAACAGTGATTGGATTAAATGCTTGTTAAATAAAGGTGAGAGCCCATTTAAAATCAAATAACCTGAATTTATAACCAGTTTATTTATGAGTTTCTCGAAATATATTCAGAAACATGGAAGTTGGAATGGAAAAAAAGCAGAAGTGAATGGTGATTTGAAGGTGGTATTTAACAAAGCAGGAATGAAAGTAAGTCAAGGGACAAAAATTCTTGGGTGACATCAGGTGATTGTTGAACTGAGTGGCCATAATGTATAGCCTGGGTTGGAGAACAAATGATACCAGCAGAAAAGTGATGATTTGGACAAAGCAGAGTGGCCAAGGAATAGTGATTACAGGTCCTGTGACAGTGACTGAACCAGGAAGTGAAAGATTAAAAAAAAAAAGAAGTTATTGTTATAAGGGCATGCTTACTCTTCACCTTCTCCAGAAATGGAAGTAACTCATTTTGCAGAGGTAACATTACAGAAGGAACACTTTCAATTCTTTATTCAAAGGAAGTGCAGTAAATTTGTAATTGTAAATTCAGGAAAGAAGACTTTGTGGTTCATCCCCTTTTCAGCCTGTCTGTTTAAGACAGTCACTGAGAAACAGGAACTCTTTGCTCTATACGGGAATCCTTTTCTGAAGGGGTGGTGGTGGTGGTGGTGGTGAAGGGACATAAAGGAGGAAAACCAATAGAAATCCCATTGTACCTAAGTCCAAGGTACATTCTCCAACTGAGCATTAATAGTAATAAAACTCCCTCTGTCTGAGGTCTTCATATATTTCTCAACTGGTTCAGAACTGGGATGGAAGTAAGATGTAATTAATTACTACCTTACAAAATCCCAACAGCCATGGTGAAGCAGGGCTTTGAGTGCTCAAAAATTTGAGAAATTGTGAGCAGCAATGATATTCCAGTTTTGGCGAGTGAATGGGTGGCCTATGATAGAAAGGAAGGTCACTGAATACAAGGATTGTGAGGTTTGCGCAGGAGTAGGCAGTGTTTTAGGAGCTCTGATAGCATAGTGCCTAAGGCACTTGACTGCTAACCAGAAGGCTGGCGGTTCAAACCCACCAGCCACTCCTCGGAAGGAAGGTTGGGCAATCCTACTTCC
>NW_006921797.1:3253160-3259120 GCF_000298275.1 Orycteropus afer afer | reverse complement strand
CTTCTGGTTAGCAGTCAAGTGCCTTAGGCACTACGCTACCAGAGCTCCCTAATAAAAAACACTATATATCCAAATACGGAATATATTGTAGAAATATCTCTTAAAAGAATATTTGTAATATTAAAGTATATATTAGAAAAGACAAAAGGCTGAACGTTATTAACTCACATCTCAAGAAGTTAGAAAAAGAATGACGAAATAAACTCAGAGGGTAGAAGACAGAAAAAAAATAACGAAAAACAAACACACAATAGACAGGATCTACAAAGCCAAATGTTGATTCTTTGAAAAGGCTCATTTTAGTAACAAATATCTGAAAAGACTGATCAAGGGACAAAGAGAAGGAAGGCATAAATAACCAATACTGGAAGTGTAAAGATGACATCACTATAGATACTGTAGACATTAAAAGTATTACAGGTAGAAATTTTGTTAGTAATATACATACCAATACATTTGGAAAGTAGATAAATTTTCTAGAAAAATATAACTTTTACTTAAGCAGCAGCAAAAAAAAAAAAACCCACCCATGATCTTATAATCACTAAAAAACTGAATGGGTAATCAAAAAGAGTTCCACAAAGAAGACGCTAGGTACAGAAGGCTTTACTGGAATATTTTACTCCATATTCAAGGAATAAATAATTCCAAACTTAAATAAAATCTTCTAGGTGTAGAAAGGGAACAATCTTCTAGAGAAGCTGCCAGATCCTTTTCTCTATTCCTGTCAGAGTGCCCTGGACCACTTTTAGTTGAGAGTTTTATTCAAGTCTCTGCTTTCAGGGCTTCTTCTAGAAAGGCATTTTCCCGTGTGTGTGGTAGTCCCGAAATACAAGGGAATTAACGTCTTCCACCCTACTATACCCCCTGCCCCTAGCAACCCTCTCTACATGCTGCTGGATTTGATTTGCTAATTTTTGATCAGGATTTTGCCATCTACATACATGAGTGATTGGAATTTTTTTTTTTTTTGGTGCGATCTCTGTCAAGTTAGAGTTTAAAGTATTGCTAGTCTCAGAAACACAGAGAATTGTTTTGGTGTGGTTCAAATTGCATTTGGATTCAAATGCAAACAGATTTGGGAGTGGCAAGGAACACTGACAGGAAAATAGGTAAATGATACAGGAAAGGGATCTCTGGTGGTGTAGTACTTAAGGTATTTGACTGCTAACGAGAAGGCTGGTGGTTCAAACTCACCAGCCACTCCTCTGAAAGAAGATTGGGCAATCTTCTTCCATAGTGATACCGCCTTAGCAACCCAAGGAGGAGTAGCTATGGGTTGGATTCGACTCGATGGGAGTAGAAAATTTAACAAATAGAATGATCTCACTTCAGGTCAACTGCCAGTCTTTCAGACCCTGAGTCCCTGAGAAAAGAGGGACTTCTGCTCTTCCATTGTGTTTGAGTACTCTGTCCCTTACACCCTAACCTACTTATTTCTCACTCCTCCTTTTCATATCAATTTAACCATTACTTCCTCAGAGACACCTCCTCTGATATGCCAGATTGCTTCAAATATCCATGTTTTATGCTCTCAGAGCATAAAATCTTTTATTTCAGAATATTTATCACAGTTATTATATTTATGGGTGTGATGATTTCATTGCTATTAGTTCCTCTGGCTACCAACACTGTTCAATAGAAAATTCTTGAAGTGTGGAAATGTTCTATAGCATTAAACACAGAAAATGTGGGTCATGTGACTGAGAAACTGAATTTCAATTTTAGTTAATTTCAAAATCCACATGTGACTAGTGACTTCCATATTGGACAATAGAGTGCAAGACTCTGAGTTCTATGAGGAAAGAAACCCTGTCTTCATTGCTTGTTTCTGTACCCCAGAGTCTATCACAGTGTCTGGAAAATGATATGCTCTCAGAATATACGTGTCAAGTAATATCTATATATTTTAGTGCTACAAATCGACTGAAAGTCCTACTTTTTTCCAGTAGAATAATTGCCTTTGTTTTCTTTCCCATGAGAAATTAAATCAAAGCATTCATTGGTAACATGAGGAAATGTTCTTTGTGTAAAGTTCTGAATTGTCTAAACCTTATAAAGGACATATATCTGATATGCAACCAACACCTATTGCCTTCATCCTCTGAGAATGCGTTTTCAGACTCGTTATATTTTTTTTTCAAAAGGTAAACCTTTGAACCTATTTTTTCCTGCATTAAACTTTTCTTCTAACTTGTATCTCATTTCTTCAGGTAGAGCATTTTGTGAATTTGTACCATAATTTGACAACAATTAAGAATCATTTATTCTCTATAAACATAGAATTAACTATAAACTGGAAGAAAGAATTTTGAAGAAGAAAATCATACGTGGTACAATTTATGTCAGACATCCCTTATTTCCAAGTATTACTTTATGTACCTATATTTCCAAACGTTATCCAATAACATTCATTGGTGAGGAGCTTGCTCTGATTAAAAATGCTCAAGTTCAGTTTTTAAAATCTGATCCTTAGTACATGGATGGCAGAATCTTTAGGCTTCACCCAAGGACATCTGAAAGTAACCCCTGAGGAGTGTTCAGAGGCTCTAGTGACATGGTTTCTGCCTATTGGATAAAGTTATTCTTAAATATAATTGGCTGTCAAGAAAATACAGAAAAAAAAAACAAACACTTTTCCTCCTAATATATCCATTTTCTTCTTTGAAGATGTTGAGTTTCAAGAGGCCACTGCTAAATCTATTTTGACCACAGAGATTTATCTTGGCAGGTCTTCTAAAGAAATTCTTATTCATTTTTATGCTTATGATTGTACCTGTTTCCTGAGTTTGAGATTAAGGTCATAGGACTCTGGGCAGACTATTTACTAAGAGTACAGTATTGTGTCCAACTGTTTATTATTGTTCTGGGTCTGTACAGGTTATCTTAAGGTTATCGTCCTTTACTTCCCATGGTAAGTCAACCAGAAAAATAAAATCTTAAGTTTTCAAAAAGTTCCTATTTATTTCATTGAATTTTCTTTAAGCCTTTAAAATACTACATTTCTGTTGTTTGTCTTATTCATACAGTTGGCATATGTTTTCATTATATTGGATCACAGGAAGGCTACTCCCATCAACATGAAAATATGCAAAGGAAGATTAACATAAGAGGTTCAATGTTAATATCAAGATATAACAGATCATAACAGATACGTGTCAAATTACAGTAAAAGAGATAAAGTTGTTCTAAGTTCAACAAGAATGGATTGTATTCAACTAGATGGAAATTTTTCATTTTAAAATATAATATATCAGTCAGAAGAAGGTATGTGGGTTAATCATTCATATAATAAGTTGAGAAAGTTGAGAAAAAGGAGAATCACAGCAGCTAATGGTTTCAGTGCCCATCCCACGCAGTTGAACACTGCCATTTCCTTCACTTGGCATCCTTTCGTAAGGGTGAACTTGCTCACCAAGAACCATGTTGCATTTAAAACAGCTTCGTATTTAACTGTGGCATAGTGCCTAAGGCATTTGACTGCTAACCAGAAGGCTGGTGATTCAAACCCACCAGTCTACAGCCATACCACCCTGAACGCGCCCGATCTCGTCTGATCTCGGAAGCTAAGCAGGGTCGGGCCTGGTTAGTACTTGGATGGGAGACCGCCTGGGAATACCAGGTGCTGTAGGCTTGGGAGCTCTGGTAGCATAGTGGCTAAGACACTTGCCTGCTAACCAGACGGCTGGCGGTTTAAACCCACCAGCCACTCCTCGGAAGGAAGTTTGGGCAATCCTACTTCTGTAGTGATACTGCCTCGGAAACCCAAGGAGGGGTCCCTATGAGAAGGGGGCCGACTCGACGGCACATAACAACAACAACCCCTCCTCAGAAGGAAAGTTGGGCAATCTACTTCCATAGAGATACCACCTTGGAAAGCTAAGGAAAGGTCGCTGTGAGTCATGAGAGACTCGAGGGCAGTGAGTATGTTTGTTTGTTTGTTTTTAAGTCAGGGAAAAATGTATGGATAACCTGAGGAACTCTGGTGGTTTCACAGTTAAAGCATTCAGCTGCTAACCAAAAGGTTAGCAGTTCCATCTCACTGGCTGTTCCATGGGAGAAAGATGTGGCAGTTTTCTTCCTTAAAGACTGACAGCCTTGGTAACCTTATAGGGCAATTCTACTCTTGTGTCTATGAGTTGGAATCAACTTAATGGCAGTGGGTTTTGAACCTGGGTATAGATAACTGGCTCTCTTGACAGCTGTATTTCTAATCAATAAAAAATAACCTGGCCTATGACCTGTGCCAAAATATCAGGTTTCAAGCTTCAGTGCTGAGTGTCAGCGCTGAACCAAATAAATTTTTGCTGGTGATAGGGTTGCCATATTTAACAAATAAAAATATAGGACTCTGAGTTAAATTTGAATTTCAGATAAACAAGGAATAATTTAAAACATACTTACACTAAAACCTTACTCTTTCATTGAAATTCAAATTTAACTGAGTATCTTGTACTTTATAGCAACTCAACCTGGTGAGGACCTGTGTGTGGCAAAATGTAAAGACACTCTTCATTCAACTTTATACCAGCTCGAGTTAATATTTGAAGATGTTACAATGCCATGCTTTCCAGAAGGTTCAGGATTCCTTACCCATTATCTATTTTAGCTTCATGGTGAATATTTTCCTGGCCTGGCATCTATAATAACAATACATTGATCATAATGGGCAAAATTAGGTCCTCTGACTTCTATCTTTATAATCAGACTGCTTCTCTTACTAGATGTCCTAATTGATATCATTACATTACTCACTGCCATCCAGTGGATTCTGACAAATAGCGAACCCCTTAGGGTATCTAAGGTTGTAAATCTTTACGGAAGCAGACTGCCTCATCTCTCTTCCCCAGAGTGGCTGGTGGGTTCAAATTGCCAAACGTTTGGTTAGTAACTGAATGTCTTAACAACTGTGCCACCAGAGTTCCTTTATCATTAGTTATACACATTTCATCTCTTGACTCTTACATTGAACTCCCTCTCCAGTGTCACTTTCAAAAATCCAGTCATTTCATTTGCTTCCTGAGTTTTAGTAGGTGTCTTAGCATTGTGTGTGTGTGTGTGTGTGTACACACGCATACATGCATATTTAATTATAGGACTACAACAAATAGAAATTGTTGTTAGGTGTTGTTGAGTTTAACTCAGAGTGACACCATGTGACACAGCAGAATTATCTCATAGTGGTTCAGAAATAAATATTTCCCCAAAAGAATTTTTGATTTTTGTAAACTGTGCCTTTGGCACCCTTGATTATAGTTATTTTTTAATTCAGGAGCTCTTTCTTCTCTACTTTTGCCAAATGCTAAAGAGTTCCGTGAGTATTGTTCCAACTCTTTGTTTTTTCTTTTCTTTCAAGGAAAGACTCTTTAACTTAATTCACCTAAAGCATCACCAGCAGTCTGTCAGTTTGTTGTATGGTGGTGGCTTGTGTGGTGCTCTGATGCTGGAAACTATGCCACTGTTATTTCAAATACTAACAGGGCCACCATATGGACAGGTTTCAGCAGAACTTCTAGACTAAGACAAACTAGAAAGAAAGGTTTGGCAATCTACTTCCAAAAGTTAGCCAGTGAAAACCCCATGTGTCACAACAGGAATATTTTCCTATATGTGTCCGTACATATATGTCCTACATATGTCCATATATGGTACTGGAAGATAAGCCCCTCAGTTTGGAAGGCACTCAAAATACACAGTGGCCACAACAATGGACTTGGGGATACCAAAGATTATGAAAACAATGAGGGACCAGGCATCATTTTCTTCTATTGCTGACTGACAGCATCTAACAATAATAACAGCAAAGCCAAAAAACCAAACTCACTGCCATGAATCTGAACTGATTCATAGGTTTCCAAGGCAATGTTGTTGTCGTTGTTATGTGCCGTCGAGTCAGCCCTGACTCATAGCGACCCCTCCTTGGGTTTCCGAGGCAGTATCACTACGGAAGTAGGATTGCC
>NW_006921797.1:3248040-3252945 GCF_000298275.1 Orycteropus afer afer | reverse complement strand
GAGTTTGAACTGCCAACCTTCTGGTTAGCAGTCAAATGCCTTAGGCACTGTGCCACCAAAGCTCCTGATAATGAGCTTAAGCTATGTAAAAGGATGCAGGAGGCTTGCAAGTAAGAATGACATAGTACTTTGCTATTTGGAGTAGGTCACGCTTTCAAATGACCAGAATTCAATCTTCATGTAAGATGGAAGCCTCAAGGAAGATTTTTATGCTTTCTTTTGAAATGTCGATAGATAGCTAAATAGCAGATAGAATGAAAAAAAGCATTCAAGACAGTGAATCCTGTCTAAGCAGGAGCATGACACAGAAAAGGTCAGGCTGATTCAACTCTTTTGCATGGACGTTCAATTATTATGCAGTTGGCAGGTCTGTTGAGAATCAGGATTGTGGTTTCAGTGTCTAAATTCTGTCTCTGATTCTAATGACTCATTCTGTGACTCCCTGGAACTTATTAACTTCTCTTTATTCTAATCTCAGCTGATGGAAAAGAGATTTAATAATACACGATTCACAGGAGGTTATGATCCTGAGTCATTAATGCAAGAATCTGTAGAGAGAAAATATTATTAGCTGCCAGAGAGGGGGAGATAAAAGCAATTCTGAAAGGCAACATTTGGAAATCTGGAGACAGTGACAAAATAAAATTAGTAATGCCACAATTCTGGTTAAATAAAAGCTTGGAATCAAGAGCACAAGTTAAATGATTCACAGAAAATTGACAATGGTTCTAGGGAGCAGGCACAAGTATAAACCACGCAGTGCAGGGTGCAACTGGTTTCCAGCTGCCACTGCACCTCTTCCCATGACCTCCCTACTTTGTATCTTCCCTCTATCTTCCATACATTCCGTTCTACTGTTTTTTCTCTTTCTCCTTGCCACCTTAAGCTTAAAACTTGTTTTCTGATGTTTTGTTTGTGCTAAGACTGAAATAATTAAAGTAGTAAGCTGAAATGGGAAAGGAAATTATATTTGGTTTAGTGGTTGCAAGAGAAAGGTGAGGCTGGTAAGAACAAGAATGAAGAAGACCTCTCACTAAACTGCTCTGAAAAGAAATGAGGTTGGGAGGTGGAGGAGTAATCAAGGAGGTGAGGAGGAAAGAAAAACAAAAATCTGGAGGGAAGCCAGGGTGTAAGTTGATGGAAATGACAGAGATACTTTTTTAAAAACTCTGGTAGTGCCTAAGGCACTTGACTGCTAACCAGAAGGCTGGTGGTTCAAACCCACCAGCCACTCCTCGGAAGGAAGATGGAGCAATCTACTTCTGTAGTGATACTACCTTGGAAACCCAAGGAGGGGTCGCTATGAGTTGGGTCTGACTCGATGGCACATAACAACAACAGCAACAACAATCTATACTATAAATTTTTAAGTTGTTCACATTATTGTTTTATAAAACCACCTATGCCTAGGCCTTTGGTGCTTTATTCTGTGTGGGGAAATGAAGGAAAACCTTCTGAGATGTATGTCTAGAACAGGGATAGTTGGAGGATGAAGATGAGGTGAGTCATAAACTGAATTAATTCAAACAAACAAGCTTCTGAAATGAGAGGTGACTAATAAACACAAGCTACCTCACCTCCTCCGGAACTTCCAAATGATTGGAAAGAACAGGGGTTTGCAACACAAATAGGAGAGGGTTTGAGCCAATTCTACTTTAGTCTCTGTCGACTGCAAAGCTCAGTGAATCTAGGACTTAACTCTGGCTATGAGACTCCTTCCAGGGGTCTATCACCTCCCTTCTACAGATACCAGATTTTTCTCTCCCCTTATCTGCTTCTCCCAGCAGAAATTCCAGATACAATTGCCTTTCATCTTTGAATTCTGCAGTTTAAAAAGTAGTGTTTTAAAAGTTGGAAAAATCATTCACCTAGAGTCTCACTCCTTTCAGAGATATTTTTATGTGAAAGTGGGTCAAGTAAAATTATAAGGATTTTATAATTTCAAAAACAAGTCATCCCAAGAGGGTGGAGGAAGCTGGAGAAGTGCACTTTGTATGTGGAACTGGAAGATGGCTGAGCAGGAGAGGAACCCATAGAACAAACCCTAAAAGTAGACATTCTCCAAGATGACCAGGATATCCTCTGGAGGGGCATTTTTAAATGGTATCTTGAATAGATTTTAAAAAGAGAAATTGCATAGTTAGAATTCTTCTGCTGACCTTTAACATTATCTATCACCATAAGAATATATTAGAGACCTTAAAGTCTAATAAAAAAGATCCCAATATTATTGCATTGTCCACTCAAGATATAGGGACCATAATTTACACTAAGTTTTTTTTTTTTTTTTTTTTTTTTTAAGAAGAGGAATTGCATCTTGCCGTGGAATGCTAAGTTGGATTTCAGGTAGAAGTATTTCTCTTCAAATAATAAAAGATATAATTTTTCACTTAAAAATTAAGATTTTATTCTTGTTCCTCTACTTCTTCAAATTGCTTTATAAAAGGCTACTTAAAAAGTTTAACACTTTTTAAAATTTCTTTTTTCAAAGAGGAAACCTTTAAGAGGTGAGTTCAGGATTCTCAAATTCCTCTTTCAGCACTTGGTGCTAGAAGAGAAAGTACTTTTAAAAATGATTTTAAATGACAGTCTTGCAGCCCATTTTTAAATAATCTCTTTCCATTTCTGAGGAATTGCTTTGGAGTTCAAACAAAATGAATCACCCAAGGGGAAAAAAAATCCACAAGCCATTTTTATGCATTATCCAGAGCAGAAATTTAATTTAATGGCACTGACATAGAAGAGCTCTTCTGCACTGCAATTTTAAAAGTCAGTTACTTTACTTTTATGAGAGCCACAAGTTCTGTGATCTATGCAAAGGAAATAATAATGGATGACAAGGGATCCTGGTGCTGGTGTGTGTATAGGAAAAGGGTGCTGATGGTCATGAAAGGGCAGAGAGACAATCTGAGGGGGAAAAAAATATTCTACAATGTAATTTAGAAGATTCCCTTTTTTGGGAAGAAAAGGATTTCTTCTTTCTGCATGGCTGGGATTTGGGCAATCTCAGTTTTTCACAAGTTCTTCTTAATCTTTCCTTTGGATTTTCCTATGGGTCAATGGAAGTGTGGAGGGGGTAGCAAGTAAGGCAGTTGTAAAGGTTCAGACTCTTAAAGTTCATACTGGCAATCATTGTTCTGTCTCACTTTCGAAGAAAGCATCCACAAGCCCCACTGGAAGTCAGTTCTCTTTGAGTTGCAGAGTTGTTAGCTGGGTAGAGTCCTGATCTAGGTCAGTGTGGCCCCCTTCTACAATGAGGGTCTTGTGCTTGATTCCCATGCCTGAGAATGTGCCTAATCTGAACAGTTGTTGTTGTTGTTATGTGCCCTCGAGTGGGCCCCAACTCATAGCGACCCCTCCTTGGGTTTCTGAGGCGGTATCACTACAGAAGTAGATTGCCCCATCTTCCTTCTGAGGAGTGACTGATGAGTTTGAACCACCAGCCTTCTCATTAGCAGTCATGTGCCTTAGGCACTACACTACCAGAGCTCCCAATCTTACATGAAAACTGTCTTGTTACTCACTTGCCTCAAAAAGACAATTTACATTTGTAGATTAAGCACCAGTACTACTTGACAGGATCTTTGTTCCATTTTCAAATAATCTTCTCTATGGATCACCAGTTTCTTTATTTGTTTGCTTGTTTGTTTGTTTGTTTTAAGCAGATGGCCTATGAAATTGTATAGCTCAGAGATATTGCAATTCTGCAGCTCTAGTATACTGGTTGGGAGTTCTGGTGTCTTAATACCTAAGGCATTTGACTGCTAACTAGAAGGCTGATGGTTCAAACCCACCAGCTTCTCCTGCGAAGGAAAATTGGGCAATCTACTTCCATAGAGATACCACCTCAGAAACCCAAGGAAGGGTTGCTATGAGTCTAATCAACTCGACAGCAGTGAGTTTGTCTTTTTTGTTGTTTGTTTTTGGGGCAGGGAGAATGTACTGGTTAAGTGCTGACTCTAAAGCCACACTGATCATCCAGGTTCATATTCTATCTTGGCGCACTTTTTAGCTATGTGCCCTTGGGAAACTTCTTGTGTTTCACTTTCCCCATCTATAAAATGAGATGATAATAGTTAACCAGCTGTTACTGAGTTGATTTCAACTCATGGAGACCCCCTATGTGTCTAAGTAGATCGTGCTCCATAAAGTTTTCAATGTCTGATTTTTCAGAAGTAGATCACCAGGCTTTTCTTCCAAGGCACTTCTGAGTGTACTCAAACCTTCAACCTCTGTATTAGCAGCTGAGGACACTAATTGCACAACCCAGGCACTCCATGATAATAGTTGTTGTTGTTATGTGCCGTCGAGTTGGACCCGACTCATATAGACCCCTCCCTGGGTTTCTGAGGTGGTGTCACTACAGAAGTAGATTGCCCCATCTTCCTTGCAAGGAGTGGCTGGTGGGTTTGAACCACCAGCCTTCTGGTTAGCAGTCAAGTGCCTTAGGCATTTACTTATCATTGCAGCATTAATGCTGTAATGATAAGTAAACAATATATCTAAAATGCTGATTAACAATAAATGTTAGCTGCTGTTATTATTACAATTAAGATCAAGTAAATCTTTTTTGCTGTGACCAAAAGAAATAATTTATAAAGCTATTTAGAGTTACAAAGTCCCTTCAATATACATTAACCCATCAAATATTACAAGTCCCAAGAAAGGGTAACTAGAACCCATATTTTCATTCCTATTTTATAAAAGCCTAAGTGAAATCAGCAAATATTTAAGGCAAGATTCAGATTCAAATCAAGGTATTTTGAGTAGTTTCAATGTCTTCTCTATCAGAGAGAGTTTTAGTAAAATAAAAACACATTCAAACACATCAAATTTAAAATAAAATATAAACATGATTCATACAAAGTAATCAAGATAAACAGAATAACATAAAAAAAAAAAAAA
>NW_006921797.1:3226520-3243307 GCF_000298275.1 Orycteropus afer afer | reverse complement strand
CCTCCTTGGGTTTCTGAGGCAGTATCACTATGGAAGTAGATTGTCCAAACTTCCTTCCAAGAACCAGCTGGTGGGTTTGAACTGCCAGCCTTCTGGTTAGCAGTCAAGTGCCTTAGGCACTATGCTACCAGAGCTTATATATATATGTGTGTGTGTGTGTGTGTGTGTGTATTTATGTATGTATAAAGAGAGAGAGAGAGAGAAAGTGAGTTAAATTTTGCCTAAATTGGAAACACATTGTAAACATGTTATACAGAGCTAACACACCTCCCCTTCTCCAAGTCTGAATTAAGAATAATTTCTGTCTGGGGTTTAGATAAACTACTAAATTATGTATTTTATATAAAATGCCTAAAGATTAACCTCAATAAAATCAGAAATCTAAGCTATTCTCTTTAGTAAAGATAACATTATATAAAATTTTTGGATAATTTTCCAACTTCTTTCATAGTCCCAAGAGGAAAGATTACTAAAAAGTATTGGTAAAACTGCTGATAACATCTCCTTCTCATGTAAGCAATAGCACAGCTGTGGAACAGGAGCTGTCTTGCAGGACTTGTTTGGGCCCAGCCTTCACTACTCTCAAATTTGTATCCTGAACACTACTGGAAATAGTATCCTGGAAGAAGAGGTTTATTTACAAGGTTTGGAACCATCAGCTACTTTTCCTACCTTCCTAACTGACACTCATTTTGTCGCACCTTATTTTTATTGCTCTATTTCACTTTCATCTGGATGTTTTTCCCTGGGATGTTGACCTTCCATAACAGAGAGATCAAGTGTGAAAGAAAGAATATTTCCAACTGGATAGGGAGAACATATATGCATGCTATTTGCTCTGCCTAAAAGGCACTCATTCCAAACCTATTACACCTCTCCCACCTTCAGGCCCCCAACTCACCCATCAGATCCACCCTCTCGTTGTCACTGGAACTTATTAGAGGGAAAAACTGGAGAAGAGGATCTTGTAGAAATATCGGAGAGCCTGCTATCACCAAACTACATTCAGAGCATGGAGACAGACAATGTTGCCATGTGACCTTCTATCCTTAGTGGTGGGTGACGTCAGGGTGCTAGTTATCCTTTGGCTGACTCTCCAGATCCAGTCTAACTGCTTTGTACTGTTCTATGCTGTACCTTGCAATCTACAATACTCAAGCCCTCTTGCCCACTGACTTCTTTTGGGGATTGGACGATGGGAGACACCAGCAGGAAATGGGAAATCTCAGGATTTCATTGTCCTCTGGTCCTGGGTGAATCCTGTCATAACTACAGCTCATGCTAGCAGCCTCTCTTCCTCAGCTGCAGCTCTTACTGGGTTCTAGTAAGTAAATACTATTTACCTCTTTCTCTCTGTAATCATAGAGTCAGAAGTGGCTTCTTTTTGTTGCTTGTCTCTGGATGCCTCCTCATCCCATGTCCATTTCCTCAACCATTCCCACAGTAGTAAGTAGACCCTTCCTAAGTCTTAGCAGTTGAACCATATGGCGTGAATTTTGTTTTGTGCAAGGGCTAATGTGGTCAAGAAACTTGGAATAACACAGGTTTGAGAAATATATCATGCCAGGAAATCTGACCATATTACCATGAGTCAAGCCATTCAATATATGCAAAGAACAGCTCCCATTCACACTCAGTTCCCTGTAGGCTAGGCCCACACTCCAATCAAGTGAAAGATCACTGATGAGATTAACAAGTAAAGGGCAAACATCTCTCCATGCAGACTGGAGGCACAAAGGCTTCCTCTGATTTTACTAAAAGCAGAGAAGCAAAAAAGATGAGAACCATAGAATGGTGGCTTAGCTGCCATTAATTTTCTTTTGTTCACTGCTATCACATCCACCTTTCTTGTCCTGGAGCTATTTTAGACATGAAGGATTATAAAGCTTTTCAATACCCATAACATCAATCACATCAAAAATAGTAAAAATAGAAAGCATAACAATAGGATTAATACCAAATGAGTCTACAAGATGTTAAGTCGTCTGTGCTTTAAATGCATTATTTTATTTAATCTTCATAGCAACACCATGAGAAAGATACCATTTTCATATTTTACAGATGAGGACACTGAAACTTAAAGAAAGAAGTAAGTAACTTATTACTCCAGTTATATATTTCTGTGTAACAAACCACCCCAAATTTAGTGGTGTAAAACAGTAGGTAAACATTTAGTGTGCTCACAAATCTACCAGTTGGACAGACTTTAACTAGAGTAGCTTATCTTTGATCCAGATGATGTCAGCTGTGGTGACACAAAGGTTGGGGAGGGCATGATGGCTGGAGGCTACAATCATCTGAATACTCACATGTCTGGTTGCTGATGCTGGCCTGTCAGTTGGATCCTCTGGTTGGGCTCTTGGCTAGAACACCTCTATGTGGTTGCTTGGCTTTCTCAGATCATATATCTCAGTTCCAAGGATGAAGTACCCTAGAGACAAGAGGTAGCAGGTACCATTTTCTTAAAGCCTTGACTTAGGAAATAGCATCATATCACTTGCACAGTATGCTGCTGGTCACAGAAGACATAGGTTCCACAACTTCATGGAAGAAATATTTAAGAATTTGGAGGCTGTGTTTTAAAACTGCCACAGTTACTAATGGCAAATAATCATAAGTAGAGAAGCTAGGACTTAACCCCGCATTTTTATTACTTGAGTGTTCTAGTTCTTAGTCAATATTCTAAAGTATTTTAAAAGCCAATTCTAGATGGAGGAAGGAGAACATTAATAACTGAAGTCTGTGAACACATAAAAATGATCTCTCCCAAAATTCAGCTTAAGTGGAGTTCAGGAGATATTGGAGCTTTTGCAGATCTAGAAGTTCAAGAACCAGTCATAACATGGCCACCTTAGCAAGTTGTGTGGGTGGGAACAGAATCCAATGTAGTACCTTCTCTACCATATCTTTGTATGGTATACCTTGTATACATTGCTTCTTCCTTTTTTTTTTTTTTCATTCCAATTTGGATATAAGCAACTGTTTATTCAAATAAACATAGGATTGTACATATCAAAAACACTTTCTCCTTTATGATCTCATCAAGGATTTCAATCCAGGCCAACCAGAACAATGGATGCAGAGACTCTACAGGCCAATTCAGAAAAATCAAATCACTGATTGTTAGACTCTGTAATGCTGACCCAGGAGAGGAAGTCATAAACCATGAGTCAATCAATAACATAGTGGTTAGAAGATGGTAGATGAAAATTGAACGTGAGAAGAATGACATATGGTGAAATAGGCAGACAGAGATGTCATAATGTGGCAAGGTTGCTCTAGAATTAGCCTTCCAGATATTGGAATCTGGCTGCCATACCCCTGTTCACTCCTACTCCACCTTGTCTGACCCACACTAGACCTCATATCACACCACCATGAAGTAAGAAAGTTTTACTATCCCCCGCCCTTCAGAGATGTGGACACTGTAGTGCAGATCGGCTAAGCAATTTAGGGATGGCACAGGACCAGGCAGCACTGTTGTGCATGAAATTGTCATGAAGTCAGGGGGAGGACTCAAAGGGAACTAACAATAACAGTCTGGAGGAAAAAAAAGAGAAGAAGAAGAAGAAAAACAAGCAAATTTTGTAGTCAAGTCAATTCCAACTCATGTTGTTGTTGTTAGGTGCCGTCGAGTCAGCTCCGACTCATAGTGACCCTGTGTACAAAAGAACAAAACACTGTGTGGTCCTGTGCCAGCCTCACAATCCTTGCTATACCTAAGCCCATCGTTGCAGGTACAGTGTCAATCCATCTTGTTGAGGGCCTTCCTCTTATTCGTTGATCCTTCACTTTACCAAGCACGATATCCTTTTCCAGGGAATGGTCCCTTCTGACAACATGAATTCCAACTCATGGAAATTCTATACCTTACAGAGTAGGGCTACTCCAAAGGGTTTTTTTTTTTTTGGCTGTAGTGTTTACCAAAGCAAATCACCAGGTATTTCTTCTGCAACATCTTGGGTGCATTTGAACTGCCAGACTTTAGGTTAGTAGTTGAGCTGAAATTGTTTGCACTACCCACGGATGTTACAAAAACAATTAAATGCAGAGAAACTGCATTGTTGGTGGCACTGGTGAATGTGTCTGAAATTGAAGCACAGAATTCTCCCTATACCACAGAGTTAGGTGCAAAACGTGGACTTAAGTCCATTCTTGGAGTCCTTTATTGCATGTTATAGTATCTCCTCAAAGAATCAAACTTCTCATTCTATGGCCATAGCCGTTTTATCCATTGGTATCATAAGGCACAGTGCCTATGATCTCTATATTTTTTATGGGTGAATAAAATGTATGAGGCTTGGGAAAAAAAAATACTACAGCTACAATGTAATGAAAGAACATCACAAATTTAAAATAATAATTACTTTTATTAAATAAATATAAAATATAACACATCAATCAAGTAACTGCAATGATTACTATAGAAATAAACATAGAATTAGGATTTAAACTGGCTGCATTTTAAATTATTTAGTTTAATGTGGGATTAGGGTCTCCAAAAGGAAGAATGCCTTTGGCCTACGAAGGTTCTAAAAAGACCCTGATTATGACATTAAATTCAACCCTATTTATAAGGATCAAAACAACTCTGGGATTAAGTCTGGAATTAGAAACAGAAGAGTATGAATAGCACTTCTTTCCTTCCCCCTCTCTCTCTCTCTTTCTTTCATCACAAAGAAGGCAGTGTCTCGTTACATAACTGTCTTGGTCAGCACCAGTAATGCAACATTTAGTGAAGTGTTCATATACTGTTTGTGGTTCACTTAATCCCAGTGTTCCTTTTGGGAAAAGGCCTAACAGAAAAATGTTTCATCTTGGTATTTTTCCTGTGAAATTTTTCATCCAACTAGCTTTTAATCTTTTGTTACCTAGTGTGTTGTGCAAGCAACTTAGCAGTGAGAGCCCTTGTCTATAAGGGCAATTAGAACAACAGACAAGAGAACTGACACTATTTGAAAACAAGAAGATAATTCATTGCTTTCAAGAATTACCTTTGAGAAAGCTTTATCATATTCTTATCTTTGTGTTCCAGATGACATCCAGATAGCTAAAAGAACAATTGGATTTTAAGGATGTTATCAATTTTCTTAGTGAGAACTAATTTCAATTAAACCTCCCCTTATACTCCCACTGGTGGAATAAAACCTTGCTGTTCTTCCTTTGTTTTGGACATTTTTTTATAACTTATTTTTGTTGTTGTTGTGATTGAGAATATGCACAGCAGAACATACACCAATTCAACCATGCTGTTGTTGTTATGTGCTGTCATATCTACACGTAAATTCAGTGACATTGATTACATTCTTTAGTTATGCAACCATTCTCACCCTCTTTTTCTGAGTTGTTCATTCGCCATTAACATGAACTCATTGCTCCCTAAATTTCCAATGTAGTCTTTCAAGTTGTTGTTGTCAATTTGATCCAATATAAATAGATCGTGAAAGAGTTCAAAGGTGCCCAGTAAACACATGAAGAAATGTTTACGATCATTAGCCATTAGAGAGATAGAAATCAAAACAACAATGAGATACCATCTTGCCCCAGCACTATCAGGGAAGTTCAACAAGATAGAAAAAAACAAATGCTGGCAAGGATGTGGTGAGATTAGGACTCTCATATACTGCTGTGGGACTGTAAAATGATACAACCACTATGGAAAGCAGTATGACGACTCAACTCCTTAAAAAGTTGGAATTAGAAATACCATTTGATCCAGCCATCCCTAAATAATTGAGAGCCAGGACAAGAACATATGTATGCACACCCATGTTCATCACAGTACTATTTACAATAGAAAAGGATGGAAACAACCTAGCTGCCCATCAACAGAAGAATGGATAACCAAACTATAGTATGTACACACAATGGAATCCTATGCAACACTAAATAATAACATAGAATCTGCAAAACACCGCATAATGTGGATGAACTTGGAGGGTATTATACTGAGTGAGATAAATCCATCACAGAAGAACAAATATGGTAAAAAGTCATGGAAAGGTTTATATATGGAAGGAATTTTTCTTTGTTGGTTATCAGGGGTGAGAGGGGAGGGGAGGGAACACTGAAAAATTTAAAAAAATAAGTTAAATTCAATACACAAGGCAGACATTTTTATAATAGACAGTCCCTGTCTTACAAAGGACATCTGTTCCTAACTGTGTCTTTAAGACTTTGTAGTTCAGTCAAATATGTACATACAGTTCAGTTCTTAATTAACCTTTTTTTAGTGCAATAAAAGCCTTTTCAATGACTTAAAAGCTGCATATGTAACAAGAAAAGGTGATTGTGATGAAGACTTTGTGGCAAATAGGGATTGATTCAATCATTTCAAAACGAGGGCAAATTTATAATAATGTTAAAGGGCAAGAATGTGTTGTATAAAAGGAGCTCTGGTGATGTACTGCCTAAGGCATATGACTACTAACCAGAAGGTTGGGGGTTCAAACCCGGCAGGCACTCTGCAGAAGGAAGACCGGTCAATCTACTTCCGTAAAGATTTATTACCTCAGAAACCCAATGGGGGTCACTGTGAGTTGGAATCCCCCTGATGGCAGTGACTTTGGTTTTATCATTGCTGTTTTCATGTGTTGTATATAAATGTTTGGTTTTGAGAAGACTTGAGGGGACATTTTTGGTTTAAGTCTTAAAGATTACCTCAGACCAATAGTTTCAGAGGTTCATCTAGCTTCCATGGCTCTATCAAACCTGGATTCCATGAGATTCTATCCTATTTTGTCCCCTTTTGATAAGGATTCCCCATAAGGTCTTTGATTAAAATGTTCAATAACCATAACCAGACACCATCCTGTTCTTTTGGTCTTATCTTTGACTTTGACATTTTGAAAGCATTCAGAGTAGATCTCTAACATTGATGAGGAGCACATACTTCTCACAATAAGGAATGTAGTGGCTTTTGCTAGCAATGAGAGTTTATTGCATTTAATTATAGTAAAATCCAGAAATGTATAGTGAGAATAGACTAAATAGACAAGATCCATATTTGTGCCCATTATAAAGAAAAGTGATCCAAGAGAATGTGGAAATTGTCAAACAATATCATTTATGTCACGTGCAAGTAAAATTTTGCTGAAGATAATTCAAAAATAGTTACAGCAACATCAATAGGGGACTGTCAGCAATTCAAGCTGGATTCAGGAGAGAATTTAGAAGGAGGGATATCAATGCTGATGTCAGATGTATCCTGGCCGAAAGCAGAGAATACCAGAAAGATGTTTACCTGTGTTTTATTGACTATGAGAAAGCATTCAGCTATGTGTAGCATAAAAAATTATGGATGATTCTGTGAAAAATAGGAATTCCAGAAAACTTAATTGTTCTCATGAGGAGCCTGTACATAGACCAAGAGGCAGTTGTTCAAAAGAACAAGGAGATGCTGCATGGTTTAAAATCAGGAAGAGTGTATGTCAGGGTTGTATCCATTCACCATACTTATTCAATATATACACTAAGAAAATAATCTGAGAAGCTGGACTATATGAAAAAGAACACGGCATCAGGATTGAAGGAAGACTCATTAACAACCTCTGATATCCAAATGACTCAACTTTGGTTGCTGGAAGCAAAAAAGACTTGAAGCACTTACTGATGAAGATGTAGGAACATAGTCTGCAGTATGGATTACATCTCAATATAAAGAAGACAAAAATCCTCACAACTGGACCAATAAGCAGCATCATGATAAATGGAGAAAAGATTGAAGTTGTCAGGGATTTCATTTTGCTTGGATCCACAATCAATATCCATGGAAGCAGCAGTCAAGAAATCAGATAACGCATTGCACTAGGAAAATTTGCTGCAAAAGACCTCTTTAAAGTGTTAAACAACAAAAATATGTCACTTTGATGACTATGGTGTGCCTAACCTAAGGCATGATATGAGGTCAATAACCTCATGTGCATGTGGAAGCTAGATAATGAATAAGGAATACTGAAGAACTGGTGCATTTGTATTGTAGTATTGGCTAAGAATAAAGAAATGAACAAATGTGACCCAGAGGAAGTGCAGTCAAAATGCCCTTAGAAGCAAGAAGGCTAGACATCATCTCACCTATTTTGGTTATGTTGTCAGAAAGGACCATTTCCTGGAGAAGGAAATCATGCTTGGTAAAGTATAGGATCAGTGAAGACCTCAGTGAGATGGATTGACAGAGTAGCTGTGACAATAGGCTCAAGTATAGCAAAGATTGTGAGGATGATGGAGGACCAGGCATTGTTACATTCTGTTGTACATAGGGTCAGTAAGAGTAAGACCCAACTCAATGGCACCCAACAACAGCAACAACATTCTCACAATATGTCAGCTTCCCAACCTTTCTCCTGTAGACTAAACTCCCTCAGTCATGATTTTAACCACTTTCTTATCAACATCTTCAACTCATTTCACCTCTCCATATTCCACTAGAGAAATTCCACAAATTGCTACTCTGTGTCAGTCCCAGAATCTGTCACCTGTGTCTACACAGGGTCAAACAAATGTCACTGCAGAAATTTCACTCACCTCACCATGAAATTATAACTTCCAATAAGCCTTGGGACCTCTTCCTTCTCTTAAACTCTTTTATTTGTCTTCTTCAGCTGCCTATCACTTTTCTCTCAGTACATCTTCCAATTTTCACTATTTTGAAGTGCCTAAGGCACTTGACTCAGAAGGAAGGTTGGGCAATCTACTTCCATAGTGATACTGCCTCGGAAACCCGAGGAGGGTCAAGTAAGTTGGGTCTCACTTGACAGCACATAACAACAACAAGGCACTTGAATGCTAACCAGAAGGCTGGGAGTTCAAACCTACCAGCCACTCCTCAGAAGAAAGGTTGGGCAATCTACTTCTGCAGTGATACCACCTCGAAAACCCAAGAAGGGGTAGCTATGAGTCAGGTCCAACTCGACGGCACATAACAACAACATTTCAATATTCGAAAGGCATTTATTTGACTGTTAACCAAAAGATTGGTGGCTCAAACCCATCATCTGTTCTGTGGGAGGAAGATGAGGCAATCTATTTCTGTAAAGATTTACAGCCTTGGAAACCCAATGGGGCTCACTATGAGTCGGAGCTGACTAGATGGAAGTGGGTATTCTAATACTCTCATGCAATAGCCCAACCATCGCAGTATCAACACTATGCACAAACCACCTTAAGCATCCTTCCCAGTTCACAAAAGAAATCTATCTGAAGTCACATTAGGGCTTCAAAACCATTCATTCCCATTCAACCTCCTGCTGAGGTTTTGCTTACCAATCCCAAATATATGAATCAGAATCTACATTTTAACAAGAGCCCCAGATGATTCTGATAGATCCCCAGGTCTATGTGTGCATATGTTTGCATGAGAATCACCTGGGCATCTTTTTAAACTGTAGATTCTGATTCAGTCTATCTGGAGCAGAAATGCAAATCCTCAGCAGAAGGTTGAATGCTGAGTCACACCTCCCTCTTCAGTCTTTGATGAAAAAGTGTCACCCCACTTTTCCATGCTAAAGTCCCTATATGTGTTTTCATTGTATCCATTCATTCATCCCTTTTGTATATCAGGCACTGAGGTCATAACCAAATAAAATGCAAAGCAACTGCTCAAAATATATAAGAGAGATAAGCAAGAGAATAGACCTCTGTAACAGAGTATACATGCCCTAATGAAAAAGCTCTTTTGCTGCAAGAATATGAACTCAAAAACACTTGGGCCAGAGCATCTATCCAAAGGGTGATGCCTATGCAAAACCCTGAAATATGAGAAATTGCTAGCTGGCATGAAAAGGAGAGAAAAGACCATCCAACGCAGAATGAGCAACAATTACAAAGTCACAGAGGCGGGAAAGCAAGGGAGAGCTGATCTAAAGCTAAGTTATTTAGATGTAGTGGGAAAAAATGAAGTAGGTCAAATACAAAATGATTAGACTCCAAAATAGGTCATGTAAGCTAACAAGTTTTGGTTTTTATACTGACTGCACTTGGAAGCCATAGAAAGTTCCCAATCAGATGATATGCCAAACTGAATTTTCATTTTAGAGAGAACATTTGTATGCTACATAGAAGATAAAATTCATGGGCACATACCTAAAGCTTGAACTAGGAGGGAGAGCAGTTAATAAATTTACAATAATCCAGGCCAAGAAAGACAATAAAGTGAACTAGTGCATTGCTTCCTTGGAGTAGCGGAAGCATGCACATCAACACATTCAAGCATCAGGCATCATTAACTTCAAAATATCTGCTAAGGATGTGGATGCATTTGCCTGGGCTGTGTGACAGCTCAGCAGCAGCTATTTCTACCAAAAAGCAGAGAAAGAGAGAAGAAAAAGGATAAACCCCACAGAGGAACCAACATTTTTCTGCATTTTTGAAACTATCTGAAAAATTGAAAGGGCTAACTGTGTACATTCATGTTTGTGTGTATGTATGCGTGTGTATGTATTTAGATGGAGTATAGAGATTAGTGAATGAAATTGGAGTTTTTTCAAAGATGGGTTGAAGCATGGGGATAAGGGGTTATAGACACTGGTCTTTTACTTCTATTTATCCTTTTACTGAGCTCCCTAAGAAGAAAGAAAAGAAGGTATGTCAACCAGTCTAATCTTGTCAATTGAATTTCCAAGTATGTAGACTAATAATATTTGCTATGAGGAAGGGACACTAGCTCAGAAAGCCCTTTGCAAGATGTCCTGTCTCATCTGGAATCTCTGGATTTGTGAGGCATGATCCCCTAGAAAATTTCACAAAAGTTCTATCACTCTATGATGTAAAATAGAGATATTTCTTAAATTAAATTAGCTCTGCTGTGTGGGACTGTCCTATGAATCTCAATTGGAGACCTCATTTACTATTTTGAACCAGAGATACATGTTTTATGCAGAAAGGAAGGACCTTCGTAGCTACCCTAAATGTCACAGGCCTTTCCTTGCTTTCATCTAAGGCTTCAAACTAGTTCATTCCAGTTGGACGCTCTGCTGAGAATTTGCATTTCCACCTCAGGTATACAGTATCAGAATCTACAGTTTAACAAGATCCCTAGGTGATTATTAAGTATACATACACATAAGAATCACCTGGTGATCTTTTTTAAAATGTAGATTATGATTCTGTATATCTGAGGTGGAAACACAAATTCTCAGCACGGTGTTGAACTGGAATGAACCAGTTCGAAGCCCTGCTTCTATCTGTGCTTCTTGAGTGCTGGTGCCCTTGAAATTATTAATAAAGCTTGATATTGGATAAAATTTGGTCCTGATTTGACAGTCTGATCCTGTGTGTTAGAGCAGAGCAGAAGTAGAGAAATACTGTTTTAATAATTTTATTATGTGACTAGTTTTACCTAAAAAATGTTTTGTTTACGGAAAAATAGATTTCACTTACAATTTCTGGTTTTAAGTCTAGCCTGTTTGATCAAACGTTTCCTGTCTGTTCAGATGTATTTGACTGATCCATTCAATCAATTCTGAATTTTTATCCGTAGCTCCTGTCGCACTAGTCCCCACTAACCTGGATCCGTCAAGGTAGTTCCTACCCTCCTTGAGTTAATACCTGGGTTGTCTTCAATTCATTACCAGTGTACATTAGTGCATGTCTTCATAATCTTGTTTCCTGTGCCCAACTGAAAGAAGTCATGTGGATTAAAATAAAAATATCTGTAGGAAAAGAAGTTCTTTTCTATGCAAAGCAAGTATAGGCACTGCTTTAAATCCACAGAACAAAGCAAGCAAAACTATGCTTTCTTCTCTAGGGCAATTTAGGCTAGCAGTAAGACAATTACTGTCTGTAACAGAAGAAAGCTGTCCCCACAAGTAGGCAGCTGGGGAGCTGTGAATTAGCTTTTCAACACCTGAAGCATAAGTTAGAGAAAGTTAATGGCTCTGCTTTGAGAATAATAAGAAAAGCCCAGGGTTAGATGAAGTCCCTTTCTTCCCAGTAATTTTGCACATTTTAATAATTAGTAGTACATCAATATTTATGATATCATAATAAAGAGGAATATTTTGGGGAAAATGTTTAATCACATATGTATTCTGTTCACAGTTGTCCATGACTAGAGAAAGCCCAATGTCAGGTCAGAGACATTTTCCTAGTCTAGGCTCTCCAAATCATATTGACATTAGCCGGGAGAAATTAGGCCACTTTGCCCTCTTTGCAACATCAGATCTAAAATGTTATGCTCATCTTAAACTACATGTGCATTTCACAGTGTAAAGCTCATAGTGACTTTATGGGTACATTCTTAAAGACTAGAAAACACCCCTGATATTATCTACTTCTTGTTTGTTAGCTGCTGCTGTGTCAATTCCAACTCATGGTGATACCAGTGTCTTATTATCCAATATGCAAGGTACTTGTGCTTACTTACTAATCTAAGTGAAAATTTTCACAGTGTTTCACCATATCAAAGATTCTGCTTCTAGATATGGCTAGCATGTCTCCACCCCAACCCTACAGCAACTTCCTACACCTCCTTTCAAATGTATAATCCCTGATAGGGATGGAATAGCTAGTAAGCAAGGTAAGCATAGGCTTACTTGTGCTTACTTACTAATGTGTTTTTCACAGATATAGTGAAAAATAGGTAAGTACGCACAAGTAAGTCTATGTTTACTTGCTTATTGGGTAATCAGCCCCTGGGTGACCCCATGTGTCCAGGGTAGAACTGCACTCTGTAGGGGTTTCAAAGCTGTGACATTTTGGAAGCCTGGAAATCACCAAACCAGTCTTCCAAGAGGCCTCTGGATGGGTTCAAACCTCCAAACTTTCATCTAGTAGGCAAGTGTTAACCACTGGCAGGACCTTAGTGATTCTCAAACTTTATTGTTGTTGTTGTTGTTGTTTGCCGTCGAGTCAGCCCCGACTCATAGCGACCCCTCCTTGGGTTTCTGAGGCAGTATCACTACGGAAGTAGGATTGCCCAACCTTCCTTCTGAGGAGTGGCTGGCAGGTTTGAACCGCCAGCCTTCTGGTTAGCAGTCAAGTGCCTTAGGCACTATGCTACCAGAGCTCCTTTAGCGCACATCAAATTCACCTGGCGGGTTTGTTAAAACAGATTGTTGAACTCCACCCCTAGGTGGAGTTCAGTAGGCTTGAAACAGGGCCTCGAAATTTGAAATTTCTGGTAAATTCCCAGGTGATGTTGATGCTCCTTTGTCCAGGGACAAACATGGGTCTTTTTCATATAAATCAGTTTCAAATCCTGACTGTACATGAGAATCACCTGGTGAGCTTTTTAAAATTAGTTCTGCTGATCTGAAAGACTCCCAGTGACTGAAGCTGGAACAATTTGAGCAATAAAATAAATAACATTGTTTTGCATTATAATCCAACTGTAAAATAAACAACCATAAATTCATATTCACATTAATAAATGATTAAACAAGTACATAAATGGAGAAGAGAAGAAATATTCCTTATAAAATAATTACTTTGTAACTTCCAAACCAAAAAACCAAACTTACTGTCAAGTCAATTCTCACTCACAGTAACACCTATTGGGTCTCCAAGGCTACAAAGCTTTATAGAAGCAGACTACCTCATCTTTCTCCCACACAATAGCTAGGAAGCTTGAACCACTGACTTTTAGGGTTAGTATTCAAATGTCTTAGCCACTATACTAACAAAACTTCTACTTGGTAATTTGCTCCCAAAGAATACAGTATGGAAAGAGGGGGAAGGAAGAAATTTGTTAATGGAGAAACCTGATAAACACTAGCTTGGCCAGTGATCAAGGTTAACATCATCAGTGATAAGTAGTCATATGTACCCTTGGTATGATGTGATGAGATACCTTCACGTGTGGCACATTTTCTCATAATTCCAGTCTAACCCTGAGAAAGATCCAAATTGAGGAACATTCTTCAAAATACCTGCTGAGTACTCTTTAAAACTGTTAGGATTATGAAAGTCAAAGACAGAATTTGTCACAGACTGAGGAGATAAAGGGATATGATAACAAGATGTATATAATATATTCTGAATGGGATTGTGGAACCCACAAAGAATATTTGCGGAAAGACTAATCAAATTTTAAAAAGTCTGGAGTTTAGTTAATAGGCTTCTTGGTTGTGACAAAAAAAAAAAAGCCATAGTTATGTAATATATTAACAATAGGAGAAACAGGGTGAGGTACATACAGGAACTCTGAGCTATTTTTCTAACTTTTTTGTAAATCAGAAAGTATCCTAAGGGGGGACGGGGTATGGAGAGACTGTTTATTTACAAAAGTACTAAAGTACTAATGCCTATGAACCACTCCAGACAAATAAATAAGAAATTCTGGTATGAGATCTGGCCACTGGTATTTTTTAATGCTTTCTAGGGATTTCCCTAGGATAATATCCAAAGAAGATCAGTTACTGTTACTATTCAAATTATGCACAAACCACTAAAGCTAAAGACAAAGAAATTGAAGATTTTTATGAACTTCTGCAGTCTGAAACTGATCAAACATGCAACAAAAATGTCTGGATAATTACTGGTAATTGACATACAGAAGTTGGAAACATAGGAGAATCATTGGTAGTAAGAAAATAGACTTTCATGATTGAAATTAATGCTGGAGATCACATGACAGAATTTTGCAAAACCAATGACTTTTGCAAAAGCAATGACTTGTTTAATGCGAATACCTTTTTCAACAACATCAATGACGACAGCTATACACATGGATCTCACCAGATGGAACATACAGAAATCAAATCAACCACATCTGTAGAAAGAGGTAATGGAGAAGCTCAGTATCTTCAGCCAAAAGAAGACCAGGAGCTGACTGTGGAAAAGATCATCAATTGCTCATATGCAAGTTCAACCTGAAGCTGAAGAAAATTAAAACAAGTCCATGAGAACCAAAATATAACCTTGGTTATATCCCCCCTGAATTTAGAGACCGTCTAAAGAATAGATTTGATGCATTGAAAACCAATGACAAAAACCAGAGTTGCGGAATACTATCAAGAGTATCATATATGGAGAAAGCAAGAGGTCATTAAAAGGACAGGAAGGAAAAAAAAAACACCAAAATGGATACCCGAGGAGACTCTGAAACTTGCTCTTGAACGGAGTAGCTAAAGCTAATGGAAGAAATAACAATATAAAAGAGCTGAACAGATGATTTTTAAAGAATAGCTCAAGAAGACAAAGTCAATTATTATAATGAAATGTGCAAAGACTTGGAGTTTAGAAAACTAAAAGGGAAGCATATACTCAGCATTTCTCAAGCAGAAGGAACCAAAGAAAAATATTCAAGCCTCAAGTTGCAAAATTGAAAGATTCAATGGAGTAAATATAGAATGATGAAGGAAATATCAAAAGAAGATGGAAGGAACATACACAATCACTGTACAAAAAAGAATTGGTCAGTGTTTAACTATTTCAGGAAGTAGCATATAATCAAGAACCAATGATATTAAAGGAAGAAGCCCAAATTGCACTGAAGGAATTAGTGAAAAACAAGCTCCAGGAATTGACTGAATACCTATTAAGATGTTTCAACAAAATGATGCCCCTCTGTAGGCACTTAGTCATCTATGCCAGGAAATTTTTTTGGAAGACAGCTACCTGGTCAATTGACTGGAAGAGATCCATATTTGTGCCCATTCAAAGAAAGTAGATTCAGTAGAATGTGGAAATTATCAAAGAATATCATTAATATCCCACACAAGTAAAATTTTGCTGAAGAGAATTTAAAAATGGTTTCAGCAATAGATTGACAGGGAACTTCCAGAAATACAAGCTAGATTCAGAAGAACATGTGGAATGAGGGATATTATTGTTGAAGTCATATGAATCCTGGCTGTAAGCAAAGAATACCAGAAAGATGTTTCCTGTATTTTATTGACTGTGCAAAGGCATTCGACTGTGTGGATCATAACAAATTATGGATAACATTAAGAAGAATGGGAATTCCAGAACACTTAACTGTGCTCATGGGGAACCTGTACATAGACCAGGAGGTTGTCGTTTGAACAGAACAAGGGGATACTGCGTGGTTTAAAATCAAGAAGGTTGTGCCTCAGGGTTGTATTCTTTCATCATATTTATTCAATCTGTATGCTGAGCAAATAATCCAAGAAGCTGGATTATAAAAGAAGAATGCAGCATCAGGATTAGAGGAAGACTCATTAACACCTTGTGATATGGAGATGACTCAACCTTGGTTGCTGAAAGCAAAGATGACTTGAAGCCCTTACTGATAAAGATTGAAGACTATAGTAAATTCTCTCATCCTATTCCTGTTAAGTCTTTAAATAATGAAGCCTTGATTATAATATCTGTCTCATTTCTTCTATATCAACATTATGTAGATAAATTTTTTCCAGTTATGAATTTGCTGAAAGCAAAGAAAAATCCTAAGTACCAGTCACTCAAATAAGTGGGACATTTGTACTTTTAATTATATATATATATATATATATATATACACACACACACACACACACACACACACACACCCCAACTAAAAAAAGTCCTGGCCCAGATGGTTTCACTGGAGAATTCTACGAAACATTAAGAGAAGAAACAACATCAATCCTACTCAAAGTATTCCAAAACATAGAAAAGGATGGAATTCTCCCTAACTCATTTTATGAAACAAGCATAACCTTAATACCAAAACCAGCAAAAGACATCACTCAAAAGGAAAACTACAGACCAATATCCCTCATGAATATAGATGCAAAAATCGTCAACAAAATTCTAGCCAATAGACTTCAACAACATATCAAGAAAATCATCCATCATGACCAAGTGGGGTTCATACCAGGTATGCAGGGATGGTTCAACATTAGAAA
>NW_006921797.1:3215202-3222940 GCF_000298275.1 Orycteropus afer afer | reverse complement strand
AGATAGCTCAGGGTGCAGAAGAGTATGGAGGGATGGACACTGGGAAGAGGTAACTATGGGGAGGAAGTGGGAGGGGAGCTGTTGCATTGTGGTACATTGTGGTCAATGACATGAGACAAAGTATATATGAACTGCTGTATGGAAAGTGAATTTGCTCTGTAAATCTTCACCCAAATCAAAATAAAATAATAATTAAAAAAAAGAAATTCTATTTAATGTCATAGGGACTTGGCGTGAGCTGCCTTCCATGTTCACTCTGAAACAGGAGAGTCTGTCTATAGGAAAGCAGAGAAAAGAAGACAGATGCTTAAAGAGACATCAGCAAGGGACTATGTGGTAGATGTGCATATGAAGGGGCTAGGTAAGGAGGAGCAAGAAAGGGAGATTGAGAGAGACTGATAGAGATTGAGAAACTGGTGGTGGCTGGTCCCTAATATATTACACTTGACTTCCACCAGATACCCTTTAAGTTCAGTAAACCTTATTTATTTATCTGTTGTTTATTTCTTTTAATCCATGTTAAGTGAGTTGGTTACTCTCAGCAAAATAATTCTTTTAAAATGTGCGTATAAACACTCTTTCCAGAGTACAATGCCTGTCATATAGTAGGTGTTCAATAATATTTTTTGCTGAATATATTAAATTTCTCCTGTAGCATAGTGCCTAAGGCACTTAAATGATAACCAGAAGGCTTATCATTGCAAACCCATAAGCCACTCCTTGCAAGGAAGGTTGGGCAATCTGCTTCTGCAGTGATACCACCTTGGCGACCCAAGGAGGGGATTCTATGAGTTGGGTCCGACTTGGCAGCACATAACAACAACAACAACATTAAATTTCTAGTTTTCTATGCATTCAGCAACAAATATTTACTGTGTATTTACTACATAATATGGGTGTGTGTATTTGTGTGTTTGTACTATTATATTATGGAATTCCCTTCAAACCATTTGACTACTAATACCATTTCCTTATGTTCTACCTCTGCTGAAGAACCAGCCAAACATAAAAAGGTATCTTTTGCATAGTGGTTCAAAGCAGGGCCTCTGGGTGCTAGTGTGAATGAAATTATGTGAGGATTAAAAGAATTAATCTAAATACAGAAGTCAGAATCATGTTTAATACACAACACAAAACAAATGTTCAAAACTATTGTAACATGATGAAAATGCATATTAGTATAAGTAGCATTCCAACTATTATTATTATTATTAGAAAGTTGGTTTCTTGTGTTGTTGTTGTTATGTGCCCTTGAGTCAGACCTGACTCATAGTGACCCCTCCTTGGGTTTCCCAGGTAGTATCACTACGGAAGTAGATTGCCCAACCTTCCTTCTGAGGAGTGGCTGGTGGGTTTGAACCGTCAGCCTTCTAGTTAACAGTCAAGTGCCTTAGGCACTTTGGTAGAAGTTACTTGTTGTTGTTGTTGTTATGTGCCGTCGAGTCAAACCCGACTCATAGCGACCCCTCCTTGGGTTTCCGAGGCAGTATCACTACGGAAGTAGGATTGCCCAACCTTCCTTCCGAGGAGTGAATGGTGGGTTTGAACCGCCAGCCGTCTGGTTAGCAGGCAAGTGTCTTAGCCACTATGCTACCAGAGCTTAGCAGAATGAAAAAATGAAAAAATAAAAAATAAATAAACCTGTTGCCATTGAGCTAATTTCAACTCACAGCAACTCCAGGTGTTACAAGGTAAAACTGAGCTCCAGAGGATTTTCAGGAGTGTAATCTTTACAAAAGCAGATCATTGGCCCTTTCTTCCATGGTGAGGCTGGTTGGGTTCAAATCTCTAGCCTTCTTGTTAGGAGTCAATGTTTGTGCCACCCAGGAACCTTCTTTAGCAAGGGAGATATAAACCATAAAGAGAAAATTAATCTCTTCAAGGACCCATAAAAATATTCATACTTAGAAGAAAAATCAGAGATCAAACTGCAAAAAACAAAAACTACTGAGCTTAGAAGGAAGGTTTATTCTACTTGGGAACCAAATTAGTGGTGGAATGTGGAGTTTGGGAAGGATAGCCATAACAGAGGCAGGCAGTGCACAGATATTGTTTGGGTAAAACCAAAAAACCAAACCTACTGCCATCGAATCGATCCCAATTCATAGAAACTCCCATTGGGTTTCTGAGGCAGAAAATCTTTACGGAAGTAGATTGCCCTGTCTTCCTTCCACAGAGTGACTGGTGGGCTTAAACCACCAACTTTCTGGTTAGCAGCCAAATGCTTAAGGCACTGTGCCACCAGAGCTCCTTATTGTTGGGTTATATGACAAGAATACATCCACCAAGACCCTATGGCTTCAAATTCCTTATTTGTTTTGTACAAAGTTATGAAGGGGCTGGTGGCCATTACCTTTGGAAGAAAGATGAAAACAATATGGGCTCAAGGGTAATTGGTATACCCGTATGAATGAAAGCTCAAACCAAATGTGTTTGTTATTATTAATCAGGCTATAAGTATGTGGCCAAAGGAACAAAAATTATAAGAGTGTATACTTTCCATTATATTTCCATTTTAATACTCTTTTTACCACCAAAGCACTTAAGATAATCATGTATTATTGTGGAATGTGTTCCTCTCCTGAGTTTAAGAATGTCTTAGAAATAAGAATATGTTTCCTTGTGCATGTCACCATGAGTCAAAGGAGAATCCACAGCAGCTAACAACAACATCAACAACAAACTTTTCTAAAAATAGTCAGATAGTATATATTTTAACCTTTGTGGGTCATAGGTTCTCTGTCATAACTATTCACCTTTTCATGCCATTGTAGCACAAAAATATCCTTTGATAACTCATAAATGAATGAGCAGCATGGCAGTGTTCCAGTAAAACTTTATTGACAAAAGCATGTGGCAAGTTAAATTTGGCCTGTGGGATGTAGTTTACTAACTCATGTGTTAAAGATTTCAATCACTTCTTCCCTGCAATTTATATTCCCAGTGAGTGCTTATGAAGGGGCTTGCTAGACACTTCAAAACTACTTATTTTCTAATGGCTGATAGAGGGAGAAATCTCATACCATTAGAGTGTGTTATCTAAGAAAAGGAAGGCAAGTAACTGGAGTGATCAGGTTCAGTTCATATCTCAGTAGTGGTATGGAAGAAGAAAGGGAAGTAAAGAGATAGGAATAGTGCCACAGCCCAGGCTAATTGGTGCATGTGGGTAGGTCTTAAGCAAATCTGAGCCAGAAAACAGGAATACAACAGATCAAACAGTCATTCCCACTAATGTGAGATTGCAAGAAGGCAGCTCCATAGGAGAATTTCAGTAAATAAAACCAATTGGCCAAAGGAAATGGTAGGCTCGATTTTAATATACGGCAGGATCACTGGACTTGGAACACTATAATGATAGGGAATATATCTCTTTGTGTATTTGAGGTCCTATATTAGCTGCCATAACAAATTACCACAAACTAGGTAGCTTTAAACAATTGAAATGTATTCTTTCATATTCATGGAGGCTAGAAGTTCAAGATCAGTTGTTGGCCAAGCCATGCTTCATTTGGATCATTCCTTGCGTCTTTCAGTTTCTGGTGCCTGGAGGCATTCCTTGTGGCAGTATAACTCTATTCTCTGTCTGTTTTCACATAATTGTCTTTCCTCTCTGTCTCTTCTCTTCTTCTTAGAAGCACATGAGTCATATTGGATTAGTATCTACCTTAATGACTTCATCTTAACTTGAGTACATCTGCAAAGGCCATGTTTCCAAATAAGGTCACATTCACAGGTAACTGGGATTAGAAGGACTTCAACGTAGCTTTTTGGGGAACACAATTCAACCCAAACAGGCCCCCAAGTAGAGTCTGCACTAAGAAAATGCTTAATAAATGCTTCTTCAAGGGAATTCAACCAAGTAGCAATAAGGAATACAATCCAATTATATCAACAAAGAATTCAGGTGGTGGTTATCATATTTGGAAGATGTCCAGTAAAAGATGACAATATAAGAATGAGCTTGAGTCCTAGAAGGTGAAAAATAGAAAAACAGAAAAAAGTCTTGTGAACAGCCTGGGGTGCAGAATGGCATTTCAGTTTTTAAATGAGAACTAGCTAGAACAAAAGATGAAATAAAGAAGAAAAACACCGGCAGAATGCCAGATCATGTCAACATTAGGTGGGAAAGAGTCAAAGGAATTAATGTGTCTTGGGAAAACATAGATACCTTATGCCTACAGAACTGAATTCCAAATCTGACTGATAACAAAGGTGATTTAAAAGGGACCCAAAGGAAATCAACAGGGGATTCATCATATATTACTGGAGCACTGACATTCAAACCTAGAAAAAATTCTTAATCTGAAAACTCAGTAAGTCAGGCTGACTATCAGTGCAGAATGGGAATTTCAGGTAGAAGCATTCTTTGGATGTAGCCAGTAGCTGGACAGGATAGAGATTGAGCAATTGAGATATTAAAATATAGTGAAATCTCTTGCATAGACTTTAGAGTCAGATAATCCTGGATTTACATCTTGACTGTCACTTATTGATTTTACCACATATTAAATTTTGCTCTCAGACAAGTCATTTAACATCTATATCCTCAGTTAGCTTGCTTGTAAAATGAGAATAATGTGTATATACCAAATATAATAGCAACTACTTCATGAGATTACTGTGAAGATTTACTGAGAAAAATAACATAGTTAAGTACCACTAGATATTAATTGTTCAATAAATGATAAACTTTATTAAGTAGGAAGAAATTAGTAGAGATATGTGTTTAGCATTTCCTACGTTAGTTTTGGTTAAAACACACCAGGACTTCTTAAAGCACAAATCTAGAAACACCAAGCCCATTTATATAATTTCTTTTCAGTTTTGGCAAAAGCCAACACTCTTTGACTTTGCAATTTTTGCTAAAGGCAATTTCCAGAGAATCCAATCTATAGGTTTGGGTTGAAGCTTAATGGCTACTCCACTGTGAGGTTGACGGACAAGTTTCCAGATTGGGGAAAAAAAGTCCCAATGTGCAAGAAAAACAGTTTTTTAAAAAGTTTAATAACATCAATAAATTCTCTCCCTTAGATTTTGCTCAAGACAACAAATGAGCCAGCTTGAAATAGTCTTTCTGAGAAAACTATTTGCTAGAGTAGGCCTCCTAAGCCTGTTTGGGTTTTAATCTGAATCTTTAGATGAATCAAGGGAATTCTGCCATGTTCCAGTATTCAGTGTATCAGTGAGTGCATTTATCTAACTGCAACTTTTATTCTTCAGAGTTTCCTAGGTATGTTGACCACAAGGGAACCAGTTTGAGCAGAAGAGAGAGGAGAACTCAATATGAGGAATTCTCTGTCATCACAGCAGAATTTATTTGTTTTATTATTTATTTATTTTTGTGAAAACAGGGGAGCTCTGGTGGCATAGTGCCTAAGGTATCTGACTGCTAACCAGAAGGTTGGTGGTTCAAACCCACCAGCCACTCCTCAGAAGGAAGATTGGGCAATCTACTTCTAGAGTGATACTTCACATTATATAATCTTTATTTTTTTCAGCCTAAGCAATTAGCCAGGGAACAAATTAACACTAGTAAGTGGTGTATTGTCTACTTTGAAGTGCCTTCTGGAGAAATTAAAAACTCAAGTGCTATGAAATGTTGCCACAAATGATGTTTTCTTTTTCCACAGAATTCCAGATCTTGGATGGTTTGAGCTTACAACTGAGCCCCATTAAATATTTCAAATATATATCATACCTGTGATTACAATGTACTTCAAACATCTCCAAGCTCTCTATGTAGTAATATTTATTTCACACCAAGCTTAAATATCTTCTTCTTTAGTTGTCCTGAACTGAGAGAAGAAAAGTTCCAATGGAGAAGAAACAAACATTTGTTCCCATGTTCACTTGTTTGGAATAATTAAACACAAGACTCACATAGCCTCCAGGCATTATGACACTGAAATTAGGCTTTCATCTTTCACAATCAATATGGTCCTTTGTGATTAAACAGTCACCCAGAAGGAATATCAACACCACAAGGATATTTTATCTGAATTTCTAGTTGGACTGCCTGCATCACAGTCAACAGAAATATTACTAAAAATGGTAACATCTGGGCCCCAATAAAAGCATATTAATTAGAATATGTTGGGACTATTCTAATAGGTTGGGACTCAGTAATCAGTTCCTTGACAAACCTTTCATATTTTGCTCATAATGTTTGGTTTTTCACTGATTGCTTACTGTATCAAAATATTTTATTAAAAAGCCCTTAACCAAATAAAATTTTCAATTCTGAGCCAGATATGTAAATATTCACATCTTTTCTTATAGATATCATGCATACATATTTTACTTGAAATTTAAAAAAAAATGGGCAAAATATAGAAAACAGGAAACATGTGACTTCAATCCCTCAGGGAAGGAAAACAAACGAAGTCAGCCTTATTATTTCCCCGGCTTTACTTCAGCAAGAACTTTCAAGAACTCCTTGCTGGTAGAAGAGACTGAAATAGAACAAGAAAGATTCATTGAGCTGAGGAAATAGAGATTAGAGTGTGATGAGACTGAGGCAGGTAAAATTCTCAGCTCAGAGAAAGTACTCCAGAAATGTTTATAGGGGCTCACGAGGAGTGCATTTGGCTCTACTGCTGAACACCAAACTGTATATGAATAGTTAAAACTCCATGCAGCTTAGCTGTTTTTTCTTTTGTTCTTGTTGCTATCAGTAAGTAGAGAACAATTTCTGTGCTCACACAGGGTAGTACTCATGCCTTAAGACTTTTATAAAAATGAAACTTTTTATTATGTCTTACATAAGCTCTTTTTTGTATTTTCCATTCTCTTTTCTTTCCATTTCATCATGGATGTTTCCTACTGACCTATTTTCTACCTCTTTCTTCTGCTGTATTCAATCTGTTATTTACACGTGTGTATTTCATTCCTAATTTCAATTACTTAGTTTTGATTTTAAGAATTTCCACTTTATTATATTTTAAAATACAATTCAGTGCTCTGATGATATTCTTTATTCTATTAATTTTTTTTGACTATGTTAAGTGCAGTTATTTCAAGCATCATTCCTGTTCACTCCAATATATAGGTCACCCATATGTCTGTTTCTATTTTATGTATATAAAATTATAAAAACAAAACAAAACAAAAAGGAATCAAATCTATAATGACAAAAGATCAATGGTTTACTGTGACCAATGGTAGGTGGAAGGATTTGGCTATAAAAAAAAAGCACGTGAAATATTTTGAGTTCAAAGAAGTGTTCTGCATCTTGGTTATGGTTGTTACTAGGTACAATTGGGTTGACTCTGACTCATAGAGACCCTGTGCACAACAGAATGAAACACTGCCTGATGCTGCACTGTCTTCACAATCCCTGCTATGCTTGAGCCCATTGTTGCAGTCACCATGTGAATCCATCTTGTTGAGGGCCTTCCTCTTTTTCATAGCTCTCTACTTTACCATCCATGATATCCTTCTCCAGGGACCAGTCCTTACTGACAACATGACCAAAGTGGGTGAAGCGAAGTCTGGCCATTCTCATTTCTAAGGAACATTCCGGTTGCACTTCTTCCAGGACATGTTTGTTCTCCTGGCAGTCCATGGTATTTTCAGCATTGTTCTCCAACATCACAATTCAAAGCCATCAACTCTTCTTCAGTATTCCTTATTCATTGCCCAGGTGTATACATTTGTCAGGATGTATATAAAAGGGAGCTGTGGTAGCATAGTGCCTAAGGCATCTGACTGCTGACCAGAAGGTTGGTGATTCAAACCC
>NW_006921797.1:3203414-3207392 GCF_000298275.1 Orycteropus afer afer | reverse complement strand
GTCATTGCTGAATATTATTTCCCAATCTGTAAGTTATATTTTGACTCATTTGGAGACATCTTTGGAAGCACATAAAAATTTAATTTTTAGAAGGTTCAATTAATCTAGTTTATCTTCTGCTCTTTGTGCATTTTGGGTTATGCTTGATAGTCTATTTATGGCACATATTAGGGTCCTTCAATTTGCCCCTAGTTTTCCTTGAGGAACTTTATAGTTTTAGGTTTCACATTGAAGTCATTGATCCATCTGGATTTAGTTTTTGTGTATGGTGCAAGGTACAGATATTGTTTCATTTTTCTGCAAATGGATCTCCAGTTTTGCCAGCACCATTTGTTAAACAGATAATCTCTTCCCCATTTAATGGATTTTGGTCCTTTGTCAAATATCAGCTGACTATAGGTCAATGGATCTATTTCTAGGTCCTCAATTCTATTCCATTGGTCTATGTGTCTGTCTTTATACCAATACCAGGTAGTATTGACTACTGTGGCTGTATAGTAGGTTTTGAGATCCGAGAGTGGGAGACCGCCTATTTTATTCTTTTTTTTCAATAATGATTTGCTTATCCGAGATCTCTTTCCTTTCCTTATAAAGTTAGTGACTGGTTTTTCACCTCCTTAAAGAATGTTGATGGGATCTAGATTGGGATTGCATTTGAATGTATAGATTGCTTTGGGTAGTACTGATATTTTTATAATATTCAATCTTCCTATCCATTAGCATGGTATGTTCTTCCATTCATGTAGATCTCTTATGACTTCTTGAAGTAGTCTTTTATAGTTTTCTTTGTACAGGTCTTTTATGTCCCTGGTAAGATTTATTCCCAAGTACTTTATTTTTTTGGTAGTTATTGTAAATGGTATTGATTTCCTTATTTCTTTTTCAGCAATCTCTTTGCTGGTGTAGAGGAATCCAACTGATTTTGGGATATTGATCTTGTATCCTGCCACAAGCAAAATCTCTCAATTAGTTCCAGTAGATTTTTGACTGAGGCTCTTGGGTTTTCTAGGTATAGGTTCATATCATCACCAAATAGGGATAGTCCTTACCAATTTGGATGACTGTGATTTCCCTTTCTTGCCTTATTGCTCTGGCTAGGACTTCCAATACAATGATGAGTAGAAGTGGTGATAGAGGGCATCCTTGTCTGTTTGCAAGGGGAATGGTTTCAGTCTCTCTCCATTGAGAATAATGTGGGCTGTTGATTTTGCATAGATGCCCTTTATTATGTTGAGGAATGTCCTTTTTATTCCTATTTTGCTGAGAGTTTTGATCAGGAGTGAGTGTTAGATTTTATCAAATGCCTTTTCTGCATCAATTGATAGGATTACATGGTTGTTTTCCTTTGTTTTATTTATGTGGTGGATGACGTTGATTCCTTTTCTAACGTTGAACCATCCTTGTGTAACTGATATGAACCCCACTTGGTCATAATGAATGCTTTTCTTGGAGTCTATTAGTTTGGATTTTGTTGAAGATTTTTGCATATATATTCATGAGGGCTATTGGTGATATCTTTGCCTGGTTTGGTATCAAGGTTATGCTTGCATCATAAAATGAATTTGGGAGAATGCCTTCCTTTTCTATGTTTTAGAGTAGTTTGAGTAGGATTGGTGTCAGTTCTTCTCTGAATGTTTGGTAGAATTCTCCAGTGAATTCATCTGGGCCAAGACTTTTTGTTGTTGGTTAATTTTTTTATGACCTGTTCAATTTCTTCTTTTGTTATGGGTCTGTTCAACTTTTCCACCTCAGTCTGTGTTAGTTTAGGTAACTAGTGTGTATCTAGAAATCTATCCATTCCTTAAAGATTTTCAAATTTGTTGGAGTACAGTCTTCATAGTATCCTGATATCCTTTTTTATTTCAGTTGGCTCTGTTGTGATGTTGCCCATTTTGTTTCTTATTCGTGTTATTTGTATTCTGTCTCTCTTTTCCTTTGTTAAATTTGCCAGTGATTTACCAATTTTATTAATCTTTTCAAAAACCAACTTCTAGTCCTGTTGTTGCTTTTTTTCTCTTGTCTTTCTATTTTTTGTTTCATAGAATTCTGCTCATAGCTTTCTTATTTCCTTTTTCCTGGTGACTGTTGGCTTTTCTTGCTCTTCTTTTTCTAATTGTTGGAGATGTTGGTTTAAAGTGTTGATTTTGGATATTTCTTCTTTTTGGATGTATGCATTTATTGCTGTAAATTGGCCTCTGATCACTTCTTTTGCTGTGTCCCAAAGATTTTGGCATGTTATGTTTCATTCTCGTTGGATTCAAGGAATTTTTTCATTTCATTTTTTATTTCTTCTCTTACCTAGTCATTCTTAAGCAGGGTGTTGCTCAGCTTCCATGTGTTTGTTCCTTTTCTGTTGATCTTCCTATTGTTGATTTCTAATTTGATAGCACTGTGATCTGAGAAGATGCTTTGCAGTATTTCAATATTTTAACTTTTATTAAGGCCTGCTTTATGGCCTAACATATGATCTATATTCCAACTGCACTGGAAAAGAGTTGGGTGAAGTGCTCTGTAGGTGTCTATAGGTCTAGTAGGTGGATTGTATTAGTTAGCTCTTCTGTATCTTTGTTGAGTCTTTCCTGTTGTTCTGTCTTTCATTGAAAGTGGTATATTAAAGTCTTCTGCTATGATGGTGGAGTCATGTATTTGCCTTTTCCATTCTGTTAAACTCTGATTTATGTATTTGGGGGCTCATTCATTGGATCCATAGATATTTATTATATCTTCTTGTTCAATTGATCCTTTAGTTGTTGTGTTATGTGCCGTCATTTCGGACCCAACTCATAGCAACCCCTCCTTGGGTTTCTGAGGTGGTATTACTATGAAAGTAGATTGTCCAACCTTCTTTCCAAGGAGTGGCTGGTGGGTTTGAACCACCAGCCTTCTGATTAGCAGTCAAGTGCTTTAGGCACTATGCTACCAGAGCTCCTAATTGATCCTTTAATCATTAAACAATATCCTTCCTTGTTTCTTATGGTGGTTTTTGTCTTAAAGTCAACTTTTTTTTTTTAACTGTGATTTCAGTGAAAGTTTACAGAGCAAATCCACTTTCCACACAGCAGTTCACACACACATTGTCTCATGACATTGACTACAATTTACCCCAGTGCAACAGCTCCCCTCTCACTTCCTCCCCATAGTTACCTCTTCCCTGTGTCCATCCCTCCATGTACTCCTGCCTCCTGAGCTGTCTCCCTGTGCATAAACAGCCCTTCTTTCTCCCATGATTGTTCTCTTCAAGGAGTGTATCTACCTCAGGTACATGTTCAACTCATATGTCTGTCTTTTGTTTGGCTGGAAGCCACAGGTGTGGGTTCAATTCCAAACCTAAAGAGCAGCTAAGAACCATAGCCTCAGTGGTTCCACCAGGCTCTATCAGACCAGTAAACCTGGTTCTGCCCTTTTTATTTTTTTGTCTTAAAGTCAATTTTATCAGAAATGAATATTACCACTCCTGCTCTTTTACAGTTGTCATTTGCTTGATATATCTTTTTCCAACCTTTGATTTTTAGTCTATTTTTGTCTTTGTCTCTAAGGTGGGTCTCTTGCAGATAGCATATTGATGGGTTATGCTTCCTTATCCACTCTGCAACTCTCCATCTCTCAAGTAATGTGTTTAATCCATTGACATTCAGTGTAATTACCGATAAGTATGAATTGGTTACTGTCATTTTGGTATGTGCTTTTTCATGGTGTTCCTGGTTTCTTTGTTCCATATAATTTTCAGTACTGATTGTATTATGTTTATGAATCTTATTATCATTTCTTTTGTTGTATTGTTTGAGTATTTGCTAAATATTTGTGCCTGTCTTCTTTTTGATTGTGATATGAAGGTTTATCATTTTTCTTTGAGGTTACCCTGTGATTTATAATTTCCTCCCTGAGTTCAGAGCAGTCCATTCTATCTTGCAACTCTCTTGACTTCCTCACCATTTAGAAGTTCTGTAAATACACTATTTTTCCCTTCTTTTTGGTTTG
>NW_006921797.1:3201427-3203314 GCF_000298275.1 Orycteropus afer afer | reverse complement strand
TGATACTGCCTCAGAAACCCAAGGAGGGGTCACTATGAGTCAGGTCTGACTTGACGGCACCTAACAACAAGAACAACAACATACATTTGTCAAGAATTTTCTTTTGGTCCTATATAGTCATATACTCTCTAGTTATTGATCTAATGTCAGATATTTTGTATGAAATATTGCAGACACCTTTGATAATATTCATCCATAGAGGTTTCATCCTACCGTGAATAGGATGCATAGAATGGAAATGGAGCATTTGAATCCATTCAAGAAGAGAATTGCAGATGTTGGGTTGCAGGCTTTGTAAGAATGAATCTACCTCCAGTTTATCCCAACTCCTAGTATGTACCCATGCAAGAGCCTTTACTGAATGCCCTACATTGTTATATGGCACCTTTTCCTTGACAGGTGCTAACTGACTTGCATCCATTTTTTCTCCATGTGAATCTCAAAGGCATCTTTAAGACTTTTAGCTACTTTTTTCCCCTCCTCAATTTCTCAATCCCATCACCTGAGCAGTTTAAAATTAGAAAATGCCACAAAGGGAAAACTGAGGCAGAGTTTAGGCTCACTTGTTTGTGATTCTCTTCTCTTTGGGATCTAGGCTCCTCAAGTTCTGGCTACCCTGGCAGTCCTCATATGTCTCACAGATTTCATTTTTTAATTTAGTCAGTCTTTCTAAATGTTCACAGCAAGAGCATATGTCTACCTGTGGCTATTTCATCACAATCAGAGGCAGACCTTTTTCAGATTGTCTTTGATTCCCCTTTCTTCATATACACCAAATCCTTTTGATTTGCTATTAAAAAAATAAAAGCACTTTTTTTTATTGCCATTGGGTAAAAATTTACAGAGCAAATCAGTTTTACTTTCAACAATTCACACACATTTTGTTTTGTGCCATTGATTGCAATCTCCACAATGTAACAGTACTTACCCCAGTTCCTCTCTGTGTTTCCTGTTTCCCTTCATCTTTCTTTCTTATCTCTTCCTGCCTTCTGAAATTTGATCTCAAATGTTTGTTCTAAGCAGTGCGTACTTCCCTGGTGTTATTGTTCATCTTATAGATCTGTTTATTGTTTGGCTTAAAGTTGAGCCAGGGGGGGCTTAGATCAGTTCCAGATTTGAAGTGTGATTAAGGGCCATAGTCTTGAGGGTTCCACCAATCTTTATCTGATCAGTAAGCCTGGTCTTTTTTATGATTTTGAGTTTATTCCACATTTTTCCCTCATTCTGTACAGAACCTTCTTTTATTCAACTATACTCATGGATATATTTGCTGTGTATATAAATACATATATAGAGATATTCTCTGTCAGATCTATATATACTCATGAGTGTAGTCCCATTCACCTTACCACACCTGTTCAGCTTGAGTGTCTATGTATCCACTTCTAGTTTATTGCTATTACAATTACTGCAGGATTGATTACATAATAGTATTTACCTTTGCTTTCTTTTGCCCCTGTTTTCCTCCTTATGTCTTTTCTCATCTTGATTATTTTGTGCTGAACTCCCCCTTATTATATACTGTCTTTCACTTCACCCAAGTTAATACATGTCTACGCTCTTGTTTAAGGAGCTCTGGTGGTGTAGTGCCTAAGGCATTTGACTGCTAACCAGAAGGCTGGTGATTCAAACCCACCAGCCACTCCGTGGAAGGAAGACTGTACAATCTACTTCCATAAAGATTTACTGCCTCAAAAACCCAAGGAGGGGTCACTATGAGTCGGATCCGACTCCATGGCAGTGAGTTTAATGATGATGTATTATTTTTTTGATATGTTGTTGGATTCTATTGGTTAGAATTTTGTGGAGATTTTTTGCATCTATTTTCTTTTCCTTTTTTTATTGTTGTTGTTGTTAAGTGCTGTCGAGTCGTTTCCGACTCATAGC
>NW_006921797.1:3199269-3201027 GCF_000298275.1 Orycteropus afer afer | reverse complement strand
TTTGGGTTAAAGTTTAGAGACCAAATTCACTTTCCATCCATTAGCTCACATACACTTCATCTCATAACATTGACTACAATTTACCACAATGCAACAACTCCCCTTTTATTACCACCCCATAGTTAACTCTTCCCTGTGTCCTTCTCTCCCATGCACTCCTGCACCGAGCTGTCTCCCTGTGCATACATAGCCCTTCTGTTCTCCCATGATTGATCTCTCCAAGGAGTGTATCTACCTAATGTATATGTTCAGCTTATATGCCTGTCTTTTGTTTGCCTGGAGTGGGTTCAATTTCAGACATGACGTGCAGCTAGGGGCCACAGTCTCTGGGGTTCCACCAGGCTTTATCAGACCAGCAAACCTGGTCCTTTTTTTTTTTTATGATTTCGATTTTCTTCCACATTGTTCTCCCACTCCATCTAGGATCTCCTACACAGATCCCCCTCTGAGTGGTTGACAGTGGTAGCCAGGCACCATCTAGTTCAGCTGGTCTCCTAGTCGTATAGGCTGAGGATCACATGGTGGACCAGTCCCTTGAACTAAGTGTTTCCATATGTCTTTGGGTTTCTTCATTCTTCTTTGCTCTGGATGATGAAAGACCCATCATGGCATCTAAATGGCCATTTGCAAGCTTTTAAGATCCCAGTTGCTACTCACCAAAGTAGAATGTGGAACAATGTTTTTGTGTAGTATGTGTTATGTCAATTGAGGTTGACATCCCCTGCAACTATGGTCCCAAGCCCCCAGGTCTCCCTCTGGTGCTGACTGTGGCCAATAAATAACTACAACCTCACCTCTTGTCAGATCTACTATATACTTGGGAATTCTTATAGAACATACAAATATACTTGTGGAAACATTGTCTGACAACCCTATACATAATCATGGGTACACCTGCACAGATATACCTAATAGTTCAGTCTATCCACCCATCTATCCACCTATCTATCAATTTTTGCCATCACTGACATTGCAGTACTGTATGTGCAAAAGGGTTCATCTTTGTTTTCTGTACCACCAATGCACCTCTCTATGTCTTCCTCTTCCTTAATGTCACCATGTTGATCACTCACATTTGATACATTGCTCTTCTCTTCACCCAAATTAATACTAGTCTCTACCTATGTAACAGTGTTTTCTCCTCTCTCTTCCCACACCCAGTAACCAACAAAGAAAATTTCCTTCCATATACAAACCTTTCCTTGACTTTTTACAATATTGTAAATGTTTACAATTTGACCTTCTGCGATTAACTTTTTTCAATCAGCAAAATGTCCTCCAAGTACATCTACATTATGAGGTGTTTTGCTGATGCTATGTTATTCTTTAGGGTTGCATAGTATTCCATTATGTGTATGTACCATAGTTTGGTTATCCGTTCTTCTATTGATGGGCACCTGGGTTGCTTCAATTTTTTGGCTATTGTAAATAGAGCTGCAATGAACATGGGTGTGCATAAAACTGTTCTTATCTTGCTGTCACTACTTAAGAATATATAACTAGTAATGGAATTACTGGGTCCAATGTTATTTCTAATTCCAATTTTTAAAAAAATCTCCATACTGCTTTCCACAGTTGCTGCATCATTTGACAGTCCCTCCAACAATGTATTAGAGTCTCAAACTCTCTGCATCCTCATCACCATCTGTTATTTTCTGTCTTGTTGAACTTTGCTGCTAGTGCTGGGGCAAGATGGTATCTCATCGTTGTTTGGATTTGCATCTCTCTGCTACCTTGGATATCTCCCAGCCCCAGGGT